>NC_037678.1:68117597-68267983 GCF_003255815.1 Theropithecus gelada
TTTGAGACGGAGTCTCGCTCTGTCGCCCAGGCTGGAGTGCAGTGGCCGGATCTCAGCTCACTGCAAGCTCCGCCTCCCGGGTTCACGCCATTCTCCTGCCTCAGCCTCCCGAGTAGCTGGGACTACAGGCGCCCGCCACCTCGCCCAGCTAGTTTTTTTGTATTTTTTAGTAGAGACGGGGTTTCACCATGTTAGCCAGGATGGTCTCAATCTCCTGACCTTGTGATCCGCCCGTCTCGGCCTCCCAAAGTGCTGGGATTACAGGCTTGAGCCACCGCGCCCAGCCACACCGCTAGAAATTTAACCTTGATAGAATAATATCATCCAATATATTCTCTCCAAATTTAAATTCCCCAATTTATATGTGACCTTTATAGGATTTGGGGGAAGGAATGGGATTCAGGATGTTTTACATTTCATTGTCATTCCTTTGATCTCCACCTCTTTTTAGTTACACAGGCATTTTTAATAAATCACTTAAATTATTTATAGTTTTCATAGAATGTTTCCATTTCACCTTTTTAAAAAATACATTGGCATAAGTTTTAAAATATTTTCTTCTCCCTGATAGAACTATAGTTATGCCCTCTTTTACATTCCTAATGATGTTTATTTGCTCATCTCTCTTTTTTTCTTAATTATTCTTATTAGAAACCCATCAACATGAGTCATTTCTAAGAACTAGATTTGGTCTTATTGATTCCTTATATTGTATCTTTATTTTCTATTTTAACAAATTCTGCTCTTACCCTTATTGTTTTCTTACTTCTTTTCGGGTCTATTCTGTTGTTCTAATATCTTAAAATGGGTGTTTAGCTTATTTATTTTCAATTTTTCTTCTATTCCAAAGTAAATTTCTAAGGATGTACTTTTCCCTGAGAGTATTGTTTTATCTATATTACACAAATAGTGATGTGGGGTATTTTCTGACATAATCGTTTCTTTTTGACTCCTAGGTTATTTGGATAAGTGTTTTAATTTTCTATAATACAATTCAAGAGATTTATTGTACAACATGGTGACTATAGTTAACAATATATTGTATACTTGAAAATTACTAAGAAAATAGATGTTAAGTGTTCTTACAACAAATAGGTGATACGTATGTGAGGTCAGCAAGTTTTTTTCTAATTTAGGTTATCTTTTCATTAATAATTTCTATTAATTGTATTATGGTCAGAGATTGGAGTCTGTATGATAAAGATTCCTTGAAGTCAATATGGGTTTATGGCCTGATTTAAGTATGTGATGTTTTTATCAATACCCCCAAAATGCTGGAAATGAATGTGAATTACTTAGTTATTAGGTGCCCTATTCTATATAAGTATGATTTATAAGATCTTATGAGATTAAACTTATGAAATGTGCTTCATTTTTTTTACTTGATTACTGATTTGTCTGCTTGATCTATCAGTTATGCATTGATGATGGATTTGTTTATTTTTCCTTTGTAGCTTAATCCACTTTTGTTTTATATATTTTGAGACTGTTACATTCAAATTTAGAACTGTTATTTATTTATTTTTATTTTTATTTTTATTTTTATTTTTTTTTTTTGAGACAGAGTCTCGCTCTGTCGCCCAGGCTGGAGTGCAGTGGCCAGATCTCAGCTCACTGCAACCTCCGACTCCCGGGTTCACACCATTCTCCTGCCTCAGCCTTCCGAGTAGCTGGGACTACAGGCGCCCGCCACCTCGCCCGGCTAGTTTTTTGCATTTTTTTGTAGAGACGGGGTTTCCCCGTGTTAGCCAGGATGGTCTCGATCTTCTGACCTCGGGATCCGCCCGTCTTGGCCTCCCAAAGTGCTGGGATTACAGGCTTGAGCCACCGCGCCCGGCCCAAATTTAGAACTGTTATATTTTTCCAGTGAATGGAACCTTTTATCGTTATTGGACTATTTTTATCTCTGCAATACTTTATTTCCCCCCACCCCCTTTTTCTCTTTTTTTGGAGACAGAGTCTCGCTCTGTCGCCCAGGCTGAAGTGCAGTGGCACGATCTCGGCTCACTGCAGGCTCCACCTCCTGGGTTCACGCCATTCTTCTGCCTCAGCCTCCTGAGTAGCTGGGACTACAGGCGCCCGCCACCACACCCAGCTAATTTTTGTATTTTTAGTAGAGACGGGGTTTCACCGTGTTAGCCAGGATGGTCTTGATCTGACCTTATGATCTGCCTACCTCAGCCTCCTAAAGTGCTGGGATTACAGGCGTGAGCCACCGTACCCGGCCTCTGTGTCTTATATTTTAAGGTATAGCTCTTGTAAATAGCATGTAGCTGCATAACTGATTTTTTTCCTAACAACATGATTTTTTAATTTAATTTAATTTTATTTTAGAGACAGAGTCTCGCTCTGTTGTCCTGTTGTCCAGGCTGGAGTGCAGTGGTGCGATCTTGGCTCACGACAGCCTCTGCATCCTGGGTTCAAGCGATTCTCATGCCTTAGTCTCCTGAGTAGCTGGGCCTACAGGCGGACACCACCACACCCAGCTAATTTTTGTACTTTCATTAGAGACGGGGTTTTGATATGTTGGCCAGACTGGTCTTGAGCTCCTGGCTTCAGGTGATCTTCCCACCTTGGCCTCCCAAAGTGCTGGGGTTACAGGTATGAGCCACCGTGCCCAGTCCCTGATAACATGATTTTTAGTTATACGGATTTTTCATTTGAATTGATTGTGATTTGTTTAAATTCATTTCTGTTGTCTCACATACTGGGGTGGTTTTTTTGTTTTTTGGTAATTCTTATTTTCCTTTTTCTTATAACAAGTCCTGAATTATTTCTCTTCCCCCAGCATCCTTTTTTTTTTTTTTTTTTTTTGAGGAAAACATTTTTAAGAGAGGAAAAATGGAAAAATATAGAAAATGTATAATAATAGCCGTATGTCTACTGCCCAAACTAAACAGATACTAAGATTTTTGCTATATTGTTTCGTATTTGCTGTTGTCATACTTAATAAAGTATGTGAGGCCAGGCGCAGTGGCCCATGCCTGTAATCCCAACACTTTGGGAGGCCAAGGCAGGTAGATCACCTGAGTTCAGGAGTTCGAGACCAGCCTGGCCAATATGGTAAAACTCCATCTCTACTAAAACTACAAAAATTAGCTGGGTGTGGTGGTGGGTGCCTGTAGTCCCAGCTACTCGGGAGGCTGAGGCAGGAGAATCACTTGAACCTGGGAGGTGGAGGCTGCAGTGAGCCAAGATCGCACCGTTGCATTCCAGCCAGGGCAACAAGAGCAAAACTCCATCTCAAAAAAAAAAAGGCTAGGTGCAGTGGCTCACGCCTGTAATCCCAGCACTTTGGGAGGCTAAGGTGGGCGGATCACGAGGTCAAGAGATGGAGACCATCCTGGCCAACATGTTGAAACCTCGTCTCTACTAAAAATACAAAAATTAACTGGGCATGGTGGCGCGCACCTGTAGTCCCAGCTTCTCGGGAGGCTAAGGCAGGAGAATTGCTTGAACCTGGAGGCGGAGGTTGCAGTGAGCTGAGATCATGCCACTGTACTCCACCTTGGCAACAGAGCGAGACTCTGTCTCCAAAAAGAAAAAAAAGCAGATAAAGTTGAAGTTTTTTTGTTTTTTTTAACCTAAATTTGGGGTTCTTTTTAAGTCTTTTTTACTTGTTTATTTATTTTCACTTTGCATATGAATGCCAGGTTATATGAAGTTTCTTAGGTTCCAATTATATTTTCCTCTCTCCTTCCCAGGAGGCTAATGCTATCACCACTTTAGTGTATGTCCTTCTAATCTATGTTTTATGAAACTTTTACAGGGGTGTGTGTGTGTGTGTGCGTGCGTGTGTGTAAATAATAGTATTATTTGGTATAATCTCAGAACACATAAGTATTTTCATATAATATGGCTTGTTTAGCAATTTTCTATTATAACTAACCTCATATCTTTTAGATCTAGTCATGTTGACATTTATAGATACAATGTATTCATTTAACCTTGCAAATAGTATACCATGTGTCAATATACCACAATTTATTTGTTCCTCTATTGAAGGATTTTTTTTAAAGTTCCAAACAATGGTGGAATGAATATTCCTCCATTTGTATCTTCTGCAACGTGGCTCCAGGATACATACCTAGAAATGGTGTTACTAGGTCTGATATCAGAGGATGCACCCATAATACCTTTTTTAACACTTACATCCTTCTTATTTAATTAAAGACCAAAGAAAAATTATAAACCTGTGTATCATAGCATGGTTTTGCAGGAGGGATCTTTAAGTATAAGCTAATAGCTGCCCTCTGTTGTTTATATCCCTAAGTTTATATCACTTTGCCTTCTCTCCTAGCGGCAGTACATACCTGTGAAAATGAAGAGCAAGGCCTTCTGGATCTTTTCTTGGGAGTATGCCATGATGTATGTGGGAAGCCTAGTGGTAATCGTTTGCCTCTCCTTCTTCCTTCTCAGCTCTTGGGATTTCATCCCCGCAGTCTATGGCTTTATGTAAGTAATGACCACATTAGAAAATTCTAGAAGCTGTGGGGAAAAGGGAACCCTTGTATACCATTGTCGGGAATGTAAATTAGTACAGCTATTATGGAAAACTGTATCAGCATTCCTCAAACAACTAAAAATAGAATTACCATTTGATCCAGCAGTCCCACTTCTGGCTACTTAAAGGATTTTTTTTTTTTTTTTTTTTTTTTTTTTTGAGACGGAGTCTCGCTCTGTCGCCCAGGCTGGAGTGCAGTGGCCGGATCTCAGCTCACTGCAAGCTCCGCCTCCCGGGTTTAAGCCATTCTCCTGCCTCAGCCTCCCGAGTAGCTGGGACTACAGGCGCCCGCCACCTCACCCGGCTAGGGTTTTTTTGTATTTTTTAGTAGAGACGGGGTTTCACCGTGTTAGCCAGGATGGTCTCGATCTCCTGACCTCGTGATCCGCCCGTCTCGGCCTCCCAAAGTGCTGGGATTACAGGCTTGAGCCACCGCGCCCGGCCTGATTTTTTTTCTTTTTTTTGAGACGGGGTGTCACTCTGTCGCCCAGGCTGGAGTACAGTGGGGCCATCTCCGCTCGCTGCAGCCTCTACTTCCTGGTTTCAAGTGATTCTTCTGCCTCAGCTCCCTGAGTAGCTGGGACTACAGGCATGCACCACCACGCTCGGCTAATTTTTGTATTTTTAGTACAGACAGGGTTTCACCATGTTAGCCAGGCTGGTCTCAATGATCCACCTGCCTTAGCCTCCCAAAGTGCTGGGATTACAGGCAACTCAAAATTTTTGAAATCAGTTTGTTGAAGACTTGTCTGCACTCCCATGTTCATTGCAGCATTATTAATAATAGCCAAGTTATGGAATCAATCTAAATGTCCATCAACAAACAAATGGATAAAGAAAATTTGGTATATATACACAGGGGAATACTATTCAGTCTTTAAAAAGGAAATTCTGTCATTTATGACAGTAGTAGGGATGGAATTGGAGAATATTATGCTAAGTGGAATGAGCTAGGCACAGAAAGAGAAATACCACATGTGTTCTCACTTATATGTGGACTCTAAAACAATTACACTCATAGAAGCAGAGAGTAGAAGGGTGGTTACAGATGCCGGGGGTGGGAGAATGGGGAGATAATAGTCAAAGGGGTACAAAATCTCAGGGGGAATATGTTTTTTTTTTTTCTTTTCTTGAGTTCTACCACAGCATGGTGAATATAGTTAATAATACAGTATTGTACATACCAAAAGTGCTAAGAGAGTAAATTTCAATTGTTCCCACCACAATGTTTAATATTTGAGGTGATAGAAATGTTAACTAGCTAGATTTAATTATTCTACATTGTATTCAGAAATCATAATATCACGTAAAATCACCCATAAATTAGTACAACTATATATCGTCAGGTAAAACCGCCCCACAAAACTCTGGAAGCTAATTTGGTTTTCATAGCTCTAGCTGGACTCAGGGGGTGAGTGACCACAGGAAGCCTTTGTATTAAATAGCAGCGGTTCTCAAACCTTAAGGTGCATCAGAATCACCTGCAGGACTTGTTAAAACCCAGATTGCTGGGCCCACCCTCAGAGGTTCTGATTAAGTAGATGTTGGGGAGGGATCAAGAATTTGCATTTCTCCAGTTTCCAGGTGATGCCGATGCTGTTGGCCTGCTGGTTTAGGGAACACACTTTGAGAACCTGTACTCCAAAGCACACCTTTGATACAGTGGGATTAACCCAGTATGCCTAGTGTTCCATTATTGGAATGCTAAGCTTGTGGGAATTATTTACATCCTGCTGCTCAAGGTCATCGCCAAGGTCTGATTTTTCACACACAAAAAAATTTGCAACCTCCAACTTAAGTGTTAAAGAGCACTCCCTGGGAACATCTAAAGCAAATACCAGCCTCTAACTGGGAGGTTTGGGCTCAATTCCAAACAGAAATGGGTGTGTTCCTCTACTGCAAGAGGGCCTCTGACGGTTTCAAAATAATGCCACCTGCCACACGTCAAACCTTGAGAGAAAACTCAAATGGGCTTGAGTATTGCAGGCTTGCCTGAGTGTATATTCATGAATTCTATAAACATTTCCGAATGCCCTGTGTGTGCCAGGCTCTGCGTGGATGTCGAAGACTTGGTTGCTCCTAAGCTTTGAGGAGCTCACAGCCCAATGGGTGACACACTCTTAAACCTGTGCAGGTGGGGAAGGGATCTGGAGCGGCAGAACTCCTGTTTGGGATTCTGGACTGCTTGTTTGTGTTAAATCCTGGCTGAGCATAACCATGACTTGGTAACTTCAGCTCTTCATGCTCTGCCTTAGATAGGAGTTGCGATGCCAGGTGAAGAGCTCTTTCTGCTGGCCACGGAGTGCTCTTTACCTCATTTCACGGAAAAGGAGGTCTAGTTACAGCAAGAGGAAAAACTTAACCTGGGCGGAGGCCTCAGTCAGGGAAATCTGACCAAGAGCCATCGCCCGTCTCTCCCTCTGTGTGCCCTATTTGTTGTCTTTTTTAAATTGTGTATTGAGATCGGTTTCAACTTCATATTTTTTTAAATCAAAAATGTAAACTTTAGAAGAGCCAGAATTGCAGTAAAATATTTGTCTGATTTAACTGGACAAAATGTTTTCCAGTTAAACCCTAATTTCTCAGTTAAGACTGGGACCCCGGGGATCTTAGCCAGAACCCACCGATTGTTCCTAAAGCCCCTAGAAGTCTCACGGCGGTCTCAGGCACTCAGTTTTCTGGCTCCTGCTGTGGGGTGTGGAGTAAGAATGGGGAGGAGCCGGATCTTTGAGCGTGGTCTCTAGGCAGGTCTTTAGAATGCCCAAAACAGATACTGTGTTTTAAAACTCATTCCTCCTTTGTTTCAGTGCTGGGTATCTCCTGATTTTAAACTGTCTTGCGCAGTAAAAGAGGGGTGAGTTTCTTTATTCCTAGGATGAATCCCTGCCTCATTTCAGATTTGTTTGGCTTAGCTAATGTTTGTTATGGGTTATCATTATATGTCTCTGCTCGTTTTTGTTAATTACCTGTATCCAGAGTACGTAGAGAGCCCTTCCCATCCTGATCTCTCTAGGGAGAAAGTCATCCTTGGCTGCCCAGCAGTGACCAAGGATTTCAGGAGAAATCAAGGTCAAAGCAGACAATTTATAACTTTTGTCTTTTTTCTCTCCCTTTGTTTTCTTAATTCCAGACTTTCTGTTCCAGATCTCACTCCAAACATTGGTCTTTTCTGGTACTTCTTTGCAGAGATGTTTGAGCACTTCAGCCTCTTCTTTGTATGTGTGTTTCAGATCAACGTCTTCTTCTACACCATCCCCTTAGCCATAAAGCTAAAGTAAGTGGCTGGACCTGTTGCTGCTGTGTCCACAGAGCTGTCCGAGAAGCCCCTGCCCCTAGTAGCCTTGGGGGTGGCCTTCAAATGTGGAACACCTGCTGTCAGGTTTAGAGCATCTCACCTAAGGAAACTGCCTTCAGTTGCTGCAGTTGCCAGCGCTATAGCAGGCAATAGAGTCAGTCACACGGGTGCAGGCTGCAGTGTGGGCTTTGGAGCCCCAGCATTTTCCCTGGCCTCACTCTGAGGTGCTCAAGCCCACATTGCTGCTAAGCCCACATTGCTGCTGAGCCTACTCACTGTTTTGGACTAGAGCCAGGCGGTAGCCAGGCATGGTGGTTCACACCTGTAATCCCAGTACTTCAGGAGGCTGAGCCAGGAGGGTCACTTGAGGCCAGGACTTTGAGACCAGCCTGGACAACATAGCAAGATCCTATATCTAAAAAAATTTTTAAATTAGCCAGGTGGCAGACTGGGTGCAGTGGCTCACGCATGTAATCCCAGCACTTTGGGAGGCCAAGGCGGGTGGATCACCTGAGGTCAGGCGTTCGAGACCAGCCTGACCAATATGGTGAAACCCCATCTCTACTAAAAATACAAAAATTTGCCAGGTGTAGTGGCAGGTACCTATAGTCCCAGCTACTTGGGAAGCTGAGACAGGAGAATTGCTTGAACCCAGGAGACAGAGGTCGCAGTGAGCCGAGATTGTGCCACTGCACTCCAGCCTGGGCAACAGAGCAAGACTCCATCTCAACAACAACAACAACAACAACATTAGCCAGGTGTAGTGGTGTGCCCCTGTAGTCCCAGCTGCTTGGGAGGCTGAGGCAGGAGGATTACTTGAGCCCAGGAGTTTGAGTCTTCAGTGAGCTGCTTGTGCCACTGCACTTACACCCGGATGACAGGCAGAAGTGCATGTCTCAAAAAAAAAAAAAAAAAAAAACAGGGGTTGTGGAGGGGAGTGTGTTTGGAAGAAGTGTATCTGATGGGATGTCTCCATCAACAGCCCGGTGACAGGTTGTCCACAGGGACTCTGGATGGTCTAATTGGGAGGCTGGCCACCTGCAACTGTTTAATCTCCTGATCTGTTTCCCTCCAAAAGGTTTGTGGAGTTCTCTTCTGCAGTCTAAGAGAGCTGACAGATGTTAGGCCTGCTCCGTGCCAGGCACCTTTCTAGACCCTCTGAAACATAATCATACCTAACCTAGCAACTCCTGGAGGTAGGCGTTAGATTCTTATCACTCTTAGTTTATAGTTGAGGAAATTGATGCTCAGAGAGGTGGGATGATTTTCCCAGAGTCACGCGGCTAGTAAGCAGTGGAACTGGGATTCAGACTCAGGTTTGTCTGGCTCCAGAATCTATGCTTATCCCCCTGCACCATGCCAAGCTCCTGAGAGATTGCTTGTAGTAGCCTCCGGAAATGGTTCTATTATCCTAGCTTCAGAAAAGGGAAAACAGGCACAGACAGCTACAGATACGCCTAGATGGTCCAGGGAACCTGAAAGAGAGTTTGATTTAGATTTCAAGAGCTCGAGTTCTCTGTCCTAACCTTGCTGCCATTCTCCATGGTCCGTGCACCAGTGCACATGGTTCTCATTCTGTAAAACCTCAAACGCTGATGCTTCCTTCCCATGACACAGCCTTGGCCTGGCATCTGACAGGACACCCTCCTTCCATGGCCTGGCAGGCTCCGGAACTCTGGCAGCCTTGCCCGGCTGAGCTCTCCAGCTGTCTGTGGTCCACCTTCCCTGTCCTTGTTCTGGTTAGGCCCAGCCACTGGGTGAAGAGCAGCAGAGAGCCCAGGGCACCTTTCCTCACTGGCCGTGCAGCCAGCTCTCCGGCAGCTTTTATTGTCTGCATGCAAGGCCACACATTGCTCCTGGGTAGGCAATAATGTCACCATTTTATGACCTCAGCCAGGCCCACACAGTTGTGGGGACAGAAAATATGAAGAGACCTGCTCTCCCTGCTGTCTCCTCTTCTGCCTGGGTATGAAGCTCCACCTAAGCTCTCCTGCCCCCTGCAAGATTTGTTTCCAGTGTCAGCTTTGCAGGAACAGGGCCCTTCAGGCCACCCGAGTCCCTGTGCAGTGCTGCAGGAGGCTCTAGTCTGTTTTTTTGTCATTGTGTTTTCACCGGCCTTTTCATAGAAATGTTGCCGTTGTTACCAGCTACCTGAAAAGCCCGAAGCCAGTGATTTGGATTGTGTTTAGGAAGATGTTCACACTGAGCTGTATAGCTGGACGCTTGTTAGAGGCTACAGGGCTGCACACCTTTGCCAAGCTGCGTTTCTGAGGCATTTGCTGCACAGCAGCCCTGGAGTGTTCTGGGTGTGGACATGTTTGTCTGCACATCTCAGATTCAGATTCACACCCATTGAGTCACCCTGACCTTTGACCTGCAAGACAAAAAGGTCATTAATCTCTGAAGAAAACTTCATGGGCTAGGCATCCAGGTACTGTGCAGAAGTAGACCACGCGCATGTGGTTGAAGCGTAGCAGAGGAGGGTATAGATCCAGCCTCTTCCTGTTGGCTTCCCTTTAGCACTTGGTCCGCTCTCGGAGGGGCACTGAGATTGAGCTCTGTCCCCCCATCCTCTCCTGACCAGAGCTTCGGAGTGTGATCAGCACTCAGGAGAACAGTATTGGGTGTGATTAAGAGCTCTGGAGACAGACAACTCCATCGCTTACTAACCTACTCAGTCAATGCACTTCTCTGAATCTGTTTCCTCATCTGTGAAGTACAGGTGAGAGGATTGCCTACTTTTTTTTTCTTTTTGAGATAAGGTCTCACACTGTGTCATCCAGGCTGGAGTGCAGTGGTTGATCACGGCTCACTGCAGCCTCAACCTCTTGGTGCCAGCAACCCACCTCAGCCTCCTGAATAGCTGAGATTACAGCCATGCGCCACCGCACCCGGCTAATTTTTTAATTTTTTGTAGAGATGGGGTTTCACTATGTTGCCTAGGCTGGTCTCAAACTCCTGGGCTCAAGCCATCCTCCCGCCTCAGCCTCCTAGGCCTCCCGAAGCGCTGGGATTACAGATGTGAGTCACTGCACCCGGCCCAGGATTGCCTGCCTTGAGGGGCAGTTGAGGTGTGGTGAGGATCATGTAAGAGGATGCAGGAAAAGGACCTCACACAGAGGGAGTTCAGGAGAGGATACCCATTGCTATCACTTATTATTAGGTTAAAATAATCATTGAAACTGCTATTAGTTTAAGTTAACAAGAATAGTCCCAGCCCTTAAGAACTGAAAAGCTCTCTGCAGTTCGCAGTTCTCTTCCTGGAAAGAAGTTCATTGCACTGTGGGTCTGTAGACCCTGCTGACCATGTTGTCAGAGAAAAAAGGCATCAGCAAGGAGGCACTTCCTGCCTTGCGTCCAGTTGTCAGAGGGGCCTCTGGCAAGGGAGGCTGCCTAATTACCCTGCCAAGCAGTCATTTAAGCCCAGTCATAAAGAATGCTGACTTCATTTGTTTTCTTCCTCCGTGGCTCCTGGGGGAAGGCCCAGAGCTGGTAGAGGCAGAGGGGGGCTGTTGATGGGAAATGTCTCTGTGGGCTGTTTCCCTAGTGGTTGCCAGGCCCTTCTCACCATCTCTGGGTATTTCTAGGTCCCTGTAGTTTTCTGCTCTGCTGCTGGGGCCTGGCCCATGTCTTGTGGATAGCAGAGCTAGCTCCTTCCTGAAGTCCCCTGAGGATTATTTTTGGTTCAAAGGATGGAGTCAGGAGTCTCTAGGGTAGGTCCCTGACTTACCTCTCTCTCTGTTTCCCCTGCCCTGCCCCAGGGAGCACCCCATCTTCTTCATGTTTATCCAGATCGCTATCATCGCCATCTTTAAGTCCTACCCAACAGTGGGGGACGTGGCGCTCTACATGGCCTTCTTCCCCGTGTGGAACCATCTCTACAGATGTGAGTACTCCCGCCTCTGCCAGAGATTTGTGTCAGCCTGGGCCTGGGTGAGACTGCTGCGGGGAAAAGGAATTCATAGGCATTTACCAGGCACCTGTGGTGCTGGCAGCACTAGGAGAGGAGCAGAGGCATGAGGCACAATATCTGCTTCTAGGTGCTGCGGACTTGTGATGATAAAAATAATTGCCATTTATTCAGCACTTACTGTGTCCTGGCCACTGGGGCTCTCACAGTGTTACATGCATTAATTAGCTCATTTGATCTTCACACCAGTCTTTGAGGTAAGTATCCACATTTTGCAGGTGAGAAAACTGAGGTACAGAAAGATAGAGCCAGTCATTCAAAGTCATGTGACTTCTAATTAGAAGAGCTGGGATTGGAATCCAGATCTGTGAACCCCTACCCAGTGCTGTCCAGCAGGGCTTTATGATGATGGAAATGTCCTCTGTCTGCACAGTTCAATAGGGCAGCCACTTGTATGCCTGAGAACCTGAATTTTTAATTTAAATTTCAGAAACCACATGTAGCTAGGCTACCATACTAGACAGCAGAACTCTATACCCTGGGCTTCGAACCATTCCCCAGTGCTGCACCCAAAGGTTACTACAAGGCAGAGGGGCAATGTTAGATTTCCCTGCCCACTGTGACAACCCCTCTAAGCTCTAATCATCCCCTCCTCAGAGGTGGCTTAGTGGTGACCTGTCTGTGCTGCCTAGGCCCCCAGTGCTCTTAACCCCCTATCGTGGGTTCTTTTCAGTGTTTGGGGGCTCCCTCAGGGTAGATATCACAACTCATTCACTTTGTATCTGCAGCACTCAGGACTGAAGCTGACACACAGAAGACCTTGCAAACATTTGTGGAGTGGGTTTTAAACCTCCCCAGTAAAAAGGCAGTATCAGTGGCCCAGCACCACCTGATTCTCTAAATGAGGCATGGAAGGGAGCTGTTGAACTTTCCTTCCTGCTGTGGGTGTCCAGCAAGGTGTCAAGAATGAACTAGGGAGTGCAGGCTTCAGAGGAAGTGAGTCTTTCTTGTTGTTTTGGGTGTTAACCAGGAAGTGAAACTGACCAGCTGTGGGAAGCAGCCTGCCTATAGGAGTGTGCCTCTGAGTGAAGGTAAACAGTGGTGTGGGCAGCTGAGCCAGGGCTGCTCCTGCAGGTGATGGCCTGGTGGGGCCATGACCCATCTGGCCTGACTGGGAGGAGGAAGCAGTGTCTTCTGCAGTGACGTCGTCTCTCCTCAGACAAGAGTCACCCAGTCTAGCAGGTTGAGAGTCAGCTTGGGGCCCCTGGGCAGAGTGACCAGTGACAAATCATGAGACCACCAAAACATGTGGACATGCCTCAGTTTGTGACAGTGGATTTCAAGAATGTAGAATGGATTTTTGTGGTTGCCCATCCCACACTGGGCACATTCTCTCCCTCAGTGACTGTCTTTCTTCCCATTTGCTGAGCAGTCTGGAGACTCACTTGACTCTGAATCCTGCCATTCGCATTACGAGCCCCACGTGTTCTCAGGCACATCATTTAACCTTTCTGAGCCTCTGATTTTTCCATCAATCAAAGAGAATAACTTTCATGAGTGTGTTAAGTTTGAGAAGGAATATCTGTAAATAGCACTGCAGTTAGTATCGTGAGTATTAATTATGCAGGGGAGTCTCTCACATAGTTCCGTGATCGGAGCTTTGGGCTTGGTAGTCAGAGTCATTAGAATAAACATATTTTTCAAGACTCGAATAAACTATTTTATGCCCTCTGGGGTAAGGAGGCACAAAGAAGAAGGATGGGGTTTCCAGAAACCTGAATGATCTAATAGTTGCTTTTGCTGGCCGGCTGGGCACACAGTCTGCAGGTTCAGGTTGGCTGAAGATCCTGCAAAGAACAGGAGCTGTCTGCCTTTGCTTCACTGCTCCTGCAGCAGAGAATACACGTGTTTGGAGAACCTGCTTGGGGCTTGACAACTGTGAAGCATTAGCCAGGAGCAGCATCAGCCCTGGTCCTTGGGACCTATGAGTGGGATGTATGTGTTGAGATGTGTTTAAGCCTATGTTGAATGTATTTAATGTCGCTAGGAATCCCGTTTAAACATTAGTTGTCAGCGCTAACATGCGTGCTCCCACATTCACCTTTCTGTTTTCCTGTACAGTAGAGAGGAGAAAAGGAATGTGGCCCCTCCCTGAGTGTAGGCCCCAGACACTGGGTTCTCTGGAGCTTGGATGAGTCATACAGACGCACAATTGTGGTGTTAGGGAACAGCCTGCTGGCAGAGCCCATGCCAGCCTGCACAGTCCAGCAGAAGGAGCCAGTTACCAAGGGGCTGGATTTGTGTGTGTGTTTTGTTTTTATTACTATTGTATAGTGATGAAAGAATGTTGATAGATATAAAGAATCATGATAAAATATATTCCCACGTGTTTTGGCACCTCGTTTAAGAAAGGGAATATCACCATGGCCTTTGAAGTCCCCATCCCCTCCATTCCCCTTCTCATGGGACTGGATTTTTCAGGTGAGATTTTCTTTCTGAATGCCTGAGGCTCAGAAGGGAAAGTGGCTTGCCTGAAGTTCCAGTTCATCAGTCATGGTGCCAGAGATTGGATAAGCCACCCTGTGAATGTGGTGGGGCACCTGATTCCATCTGGCCTCGCAAGTCTGATGAAGGTGGACCCTTTCACCTTGTTAGGCCCTGGTCACCTCTGACGCTTTCTGGTGCCTGGAACAAGCTGTCCCGTACCCCAGGTCTCTAGCTCTATCTGCTCTGGCATATATAGCTTTAATCTTCTGGCCTGTCAGCCAGCAAGAGTGAATAGCAGCTCCCCGTTCCTGCAGAGGTCACCACAGGCCAGAAGCCAACTGCATGCTAGTGACGGTTCTCTAGCCGCATGGGAATGTATCTTTGCAGCTCTTCGAGATAGCACCCAGAGGCTGCCAGTGAGCCTCTCTCGTCTCTTTGCACTTGGTTTCCTTCCTGTCACCCTGTCTGAAATCTGTGTCACTGGCTGGAGGCACAGAACAAGAACCACCTGGTCTGGCAGGCCACAAGCATTTTATTTTTTGGAATAGTCTATATTCTTTTCAGCAAAATAATTTCCAGGGGATCAGAAAGAACCACTGAGAAATGTACATATTGTTGTTGGGTTAGAGGAGTGGGAAGCATTTGTTCTCCTTTCTTGAGGTAGTAACATGGTTTAATAATAATAGTAATTCTCAGTGAAAATGTCCCTTTGCAAGACTCCTTGTTCCTGGGAGGTCTCAGGAGGCTTGAGTCAGGGTTTTGACATCTCATCTTTGAAGATCCAGAATTGCAGAAACTTCAGATTAGAAAAGAGGATCTTGCAAGCCCTCCAGGCCAGTGTCCAAATTGTGGGATTTCTCAGACCACTAATGTTTCAATAAACACAGGTGACAGACTTGCCAGCTTTTTATTTTGCTGAAGACATTAAAACAATCAACTATCAGCCATTCTTCCCAATGTTACAAAATAAAGGACTTTTTAATGACAACAAAATGATACCTATCATTTCTCAATAAAGAGTGAACTATAACTTGAAAACATTCACCTTTACAAAGAACTGTGAACAACCGTGTCCTGATTATTCTCCCTTTGACACAGTTCAGTGGCATCTCTGCTGCAGACTGTTAAGGGGCTGCAGCTGTAATCCAGTGGTTCGCAGCCTCGACTGCATGTTGGAATTACGTGGGAAGCTTTTAAAACCTCATATGGATGCCCGAACCCCACCCTAGAGACTTTGACTTAGTCTGAGGGCTCCCCATGTGATTTCATTTTGTTTTGTTTGTTGTTTGTTTGTTTTGAGACAGAGTCTTGCTCTGTTGCTCAGGCTGGAGTGTGGTGGTGCAATCTCGGCTCACTGCATCCTCTGCCTCTCCAGTTCCAGCGATTCTCGTGCCTCAGCCTCCTGAGTAGCTGGGATTATAGGCGCCCGCCACCATGCCTGGCTAATTTTTGTATTTTTAGTAGAGACGGGGTTTTGCCATGTCTGGTGGCCAGGCTGGCAAACCAGGCTGGTTTCGAATTCCTGACCTCAGGTAATCCACCCACCTCGGCCTCCCAAAGTGTTGGGATTACAGGCGAGAGCCACCGTGCCCAGCCGTGATTTTGTTTTGTAGCGGGAGTTGAGAATCATCTGTATCATCCAGGCCCCTTCCAATGCATGAGCCCCCAGTATAGCATCTCTACTAAGTTGTTGTACAACTAAGACAAGTGGCCTAAATGTTTGGGAGTTTCTCCACCCTGTAAGTCTTCCAAAACTCTCACTTGGGAGAAGGGATTTCCTGAAGGTCAATATCAGAGGAGAGAAGGGAACTTCTATTCAGTGTCTGCTGGGAAGCAGGCACAGCGCTAAGTTCTTTTCAAAAAGGTATTCTTTTAATTATTTTAAATAATATTTATTAGTTTTAAAAAATATGATTAAAGTATAAAGAAAGAAAAGTAATAGACAATCCTGCTGTCTGATAACCCCTAGAGAGTTGAAACGGGGGGAAAAAGTACAGTGCGGTAAGCAGAGTAGTAGCCCTCCCCTCACAAAGATGTCCACGTTGTAATCCCCAGAACCTGTGAATACATCGCCTTACATGGCAAAGGGACTTTAAGACCTTGGAAGGGGAGATTATCCTGGACAATCCATGTGGCCCCAGTGTAATCACAAGTGTCCCTCAAAGTGGAAGAGGTGGAGGCAGGGGGAATATGGGAAAGCTCTGTACTTTCTGCCCAATTTTGCTGTGAAACTAAAACTGCCCTAAAAAATAAAGTCTACTGGGCATGTTTGTGCACGTCTGTAGTCCCTGCTACTCAGGAGGCTGAGACAGGAGGATCCTTAGAGCCCAGGAATTCAAAGCTTCAATGAGATATGATCCAGCCACTCCACTCTAGCCTGGGCAATGTAGTGAGATCCCATCTCAAATAGTCTATTAAAAAAAAGATGGAAGAGGGAGGCAGAAGAGAAGGTCTGAGTGATATAATGTGAGAAGGCCTCAATCTACCATTGCTGGATTTGAAGCTGGAAGGGGGTCATGAGCCAAGGAATGCAGGGGCCTCTGGGTACTAGAGAAGGCAAGCAGGGGATTCTCCTCTAGAGATTTTAGCCTGTGAGACCTATTTTGGAACTTCTGGCCTCCAGAACTGTTTAATAATAAAGAATATTATTTAGATCACTAAGTTTGTGGGAATTTGCTATAGTAGCAATGGAAAACTAATGTAGCCAGTGATATATCTGTGTCATTTTTCACATGTCATCTTGCTTAATCCAAATGAAGTGTGCATTTTAGCCCCATTTTATTTTTATTTTTAAACATTTTTTATTTTTAAATTTTTAAATTTTTTTTTAGAGATGGGGTCTCAGTATGTTGCCCAGGCTGGTTTCGAACTCCTGGACTCAAGCAGTCTTCCTACTTCAGCCTCCCAAAGTGCTGGGGTTACAGGCATAAGCCACCATGCCCACCCTAATTTTTAATTTTTATGAGTACATACTAGGTATATAGTCTCATTTTACAGATGAGGAAGCTGAGGTCTAGAGAAACTTGCTAATAAATGGCAGAGCGGGATTTTAACCAAGATCTGTACCCGGCTGCCATGCTACGATCCCATTTGGCTGAAGCCAGCCAGCCTGCCTGCCTGCCTCTGGACCACCCTTGAGTAGCAGGTCCTTCCTGAGACTTCAGGGAGAGCTTTCTTCCTGGTGGGATTCGGTATTCCCTTAGGGGCAGGGAGTGAGAGACAGTGTCAAAAAGAGGTCTTTTATCATCTAAGGGAGAGTTGGGAATGTTTGAAGAGCAAGGCGGGGGTCCTAAGACACCAGTTAAGGATAATGGAGAACGTGTTCCTAAGACCCAGGGCTGTGGCACCATGGAGACCCACGGTGCGGCTCTGTTCATCACGGTTCATGCTGGGGTTCCCACCCCTCATCCCACATGGCCAGATGGCGCCCTGCTTGGGGAGAGGGATACTCTTGGACCCTCCAAGATTAGGAGGTGAGGGGAATGTCTTCCTGAAATGCCCTGTTTGGTACCCTGAGGCACTCATGGCATTTCTAACTATAGCTGGTCTTCAGCAAGCCAAGCCCACAGTGGGAGGAAATAATCCAAATCCAGGAGCTACCACCAGCTGTGGGCATGGGGAGCCATTGACTTGGGAGTCTGGGGTTTGCTTCCCGGCACTCTAGTACCTCTGGCAGTGCTCTGCCTTTGAGCTACATGAGGCTCACCCTGGGCCTCTCCATTCCGGCGGCCATCGCAGCAGGGAAAGGGTGCCAGAGAGAGCGCGTCAGGCTAACTGTGACCCTCTGTCTTTGCAGTCCTGAGAAACATCTTTGTCCTCACCTGTATCATCATCGTCTGTTCCCTGCTCTTCCCTGTCCTGTGGCACCTCTGGATTTATGCAGGAAGTGCCAACTCTAATTTCTTTTATGCCATCACACTGACCTTCAACGTTGGGCAGGTAAGAGGGACAGCATGGGGGTCAGCTTGGGGACAGAAATTCATTTTGCAGCCTCAAGCATTCAACCATGGCCTTGGATTCTGCATACCGGGGGTGTAGATGTGAAGGAGGGACAGTTACTCCCCTCAAGTAGCCCCCAGTTAGAGAGGAAGTAAGAGCAGTGTAAGACTGAACCTGGCAGATAGGTACTGGGCACCACACTGAGCCATAGCCACGCTGAATTCTCAGCAAGCCTGGGAGACAGGGCGTGTTATCCCTACTTTACAAATGAGGGACAGAGGCTTGCAGAGGTCATCTCTTGTCAAAGGTCATTGGAGGAGCCAAGAACAAAATTCACATAAGGCTTGATTTCTGAGGCACCCCTTTCTGTAATGATGCCTGTGGTTCCAGCACCCATAGGGAGTACACAGAGTGAGGGGGAGAGGGCAAGGCAAGGGGAGGAGAGACTCTATGGACTCTCGGGACAGCAGGAACTAAGGCAGGCAGATGAGAGGGGGGCGGTCTGGCTGTTGAGGAGTTGAGCATAAATTGTGTGGCTGGGAGCGGTGGAGAGGAGGCTGCGGTCACAGGCTGAGGAGTACCAGCAAGGTACTTCCCTGAGCTGGGAAGCCTGTCCCTCTGTTCCACAGAGCAGGATTCTCAATCAGAATCCTCAGAGGGGGCTTGTTAAAAATACAGATTCCCTGTTAACAGGCTTTAAACCCTGCAATTGTGTTGCAACCGTCCCACGTACATGACTCTGATTGTTTTAAAATGCCAAGTTCTCTGATCCCACTCCCAGAAATGTTGATTCAATGTGGAATACAGAGTCAGGAATTTATATTTTTAATAAGCTCTGCAGAGGTTCTGTGGCAGCGGGTCTAGCAAACTCCAGGTGGACTCACCCACCCTTCTTGGAAGTTCCCTCCTCCACGTGCTGCCTTCTCTTAGGTCAGGCTCTGGCCTCGTAGTGGAAGTCTTATGAGAATCACTTGTACCATTTACCATTTCAATTGCCATTGGCACAGCCAGGCATTTCCTATGTGTAATAGCCTGGATGGGAAGCAGGCTGGCTGGAAAGACTAATGATGCCAGTGAATAATCCCCAGGGTAATTCTTGCCTCCAAGGTTAGCTGCGGGAAAAGAAAGGAGTTAGGGCTTTCTCAGTGAGTGATGGGAATGGTGTTTCCTGCATGGACATTTCTGGAGGATTAATGTCCAGCCCAGCCAGTTGTCTTGGTTCGTGAACAGAAGAAAGAGAGATGGAGGGCCCTGTAGCCTGGGTGGGGCCCAGCCGGACGGCCTGTTCTGCCTCTCACACTGTAGGGATGGTAGATGCACAGCCCCTCTTACTTTTGACCCACGCAGGCAGAATTGTGCAGGGCTCAACTGCATATCCTGAAGGAATCCAGAAGGTTGCTCTGGCTCTCCTACCTTTCTGGAATCTCCTTCCTTTTCCTTACCTCCCAGTGGTAACTGGCATGGGAGGGCATTGGGCCTGCCCTGGGCCTCTAGGGAGGTTGGCAAGCTCCACAGAAATAGTCCACAGCCTGTTGTCTTGTCATGAGTCTTGTCAGGCTCCATGGAGCTTGCCAGATAACAGCTTTCATCTCTGTGGCCGCCTTTCTGAGAGAAGGGACTCTAAAGCAGCACAGCGGGGTGTCTGCAAGTGATCAGGTGCCATTGAAGGCAGGAGAAACTGAATTATTGGAAAGAGGGATTGGGGTTAGGGATGGAAACCAAAGGCAGGTGGATCAAGTGTGTTCATAGCTGAAAGAAACCAGCTGGACTCTTGGCATGATCTCTTACCTTTTTTTTTCTTAATCTCTTTTTAAAATGTATTTTAAATCACCAAGTAATGCATGAATTCATTATTGCTGGGGGAAAGAAGTCAAACAAAATAGAAGAATATGGAATGGGCTGAGTGTGGTGGCTTATGCATGTAATCCCAGCTCTTTGAGAGACTGAGGTAGAAGGATTACTTGAGGCCAGGAGTTCAAGAACAGCCTGGGCAACATAGCAAGACCCCATCTCTACCAAAAAAAAAAAAAAAAGACTATGGAATGAAAAGAAAAGAAAAGAAAAGATCTGCCTGAGCCCCCATCATGTTCTGCCCCTCTGCAGACGTGGCCGTTGGGATCAGTTTGGTATGTCTTTGCAGACTTTCCTCTGTGCATTTATAGACAGCTATACACACAGATACATAAAGAGAGGTGGGTTTTTTTGTTTATGTAGGTAAATGGCATTCTCCTTTAAGTAGCATTCTTTGGCTTGCTGTCTTTCACTTAATGATTTTGTCTTGAGATAATTTTTTAATGGCTCTGTAATATCCAATGGTTTGGACTAGGTACAGCCCTGCTGACGGGCATTGAGGTTGCCCTTGGTTATTTTGGCACTTTATTTTATTTATATATTTATTTTTTGAGACGGAGTCTCACTCTGTCGCCCAGGCTGGAGTGCAATGGCGTGATCTCAGCTCACTGCAACCTCCACCTCCCGGGTTCAAGCAGTTCTGTCACTTCAGCCTCCCAAGTAGCCAGGATTATAGGCGTGCACTACCACGCCTGCCTAATTTTTGTATTTTTGGTAGAGAGTAGAGATGGAGTTTCACCACATTGGCTAGGCTGGTCTTGAACTCCTGACCTTAAGTGATGTGCCCGCCTCGACCTCCCAAAGTGCTGGGATTACAGGTGTGAGCCACTGTACCTGGCCTATTTTGTCACTTTAAATGTAAGAGCCTTGCAGCCAGGTGTGGTGGCTCATGCCTGTAATCCCAGCACTTTGGGAGGCTGAGATGGGAGGATCACTTGAGGTCAGGAGTTTGAGACCAGCCTGGTCAATAGTAATAAATAATAGATAGTAATAATAAATAAATAATAAATAGTAACTAATAAATAAATAAAATGGAAGAGCCTTGCATATCCCTCCACATATTGTTGTACACACATGCTGGTATTTTGTAGATTCCAAGTGGTGGGATTTGCGGGTCAAGGGGCATATGCATTTTGCGCCTTTGGCAGGTATTTCCAAGTTGCCCTTCAGGCAAGCTGTATCAACCTATAGGCCTTCCAGCAGGGGGTCCAAGTACTTCCTGGGGCTGCTGGCTTTGGACTTTGTTACTGCTGCTGCCAGATCACTAACAGGATGCGTCAGATGGGGCCACTTGCTCACTGAGGCAGTCACTCGAGGCATATCCTTGTCCCAGAGCACTGACTGAGGTAAGAGAGCCTCTCTTCATGAAAATTATGCCATCCTTGCCTTTGGACCTGTTGGCAGCCTCAGAGTGCAAAATGAGACATTTCGAATTTTACTAAGAGTCCAGTGTCACCTCCTCATAGAGACCCTTCATGAGGTCCCCTTGTCCCACTTTCTCAGCCCTGCATGTCATGCACAGCCCAAACTCAGCCCCTGCTTCTGTGTCTTCCATCAAGACATATGGCATTTAGGGACATGTTATCAGTTCCATATCCTGCTGTGAGCTAGGAAGGTGCTGGTATTCACCTGCCTCATTTTCTTCTCCTTGGGCAAGACAGAGCAGAGCTCTTCTAGGAACCAGATGAGTACAGATTTCAAGGAAGTATCTAGAACCTTGATATCATTGCTGAAATCAAGAGCTGAATATAGAGAACATCTTGGCTTATGGATTGCTTTTTAAATCCTGCTCTGTTTGAGTTGTTCAGTGCCATACCCTATTACAGAACAAATTATGTGTGGATTATTAGTTATACCGGCAGGTAAACTAGTGACTAAGGCCCCATCCTTTACCCTGGGAGCTATTATTTTTCTGCCTGTGGCATGGTGCATTTGCTAATTATGGTTGTTCCTCAGAGTCAGTAACAGGAAATGACAACAGTAAACCATCCATGGTGGGGGGTGCGCCTGAGTGTGAGAGAAGGAAGGAGGGATTGAGACCAGTGGATTGCTTGAGGGCCTCCCCACTTCCTAAAGTGATTTAACTTCTCTAGGTTGCAGTTTCCTTATCTCAAAAACCGGGATGATGACCCACAGCTTCCAGGGTGTTGAGAGTCCTGTTGCCATTACTCATGTGTGTTGACATGGGAAATAGCAAGAGCAACATGCTCTTCAAATACCCAGAACAGATTCCTGGAGAAACAGTCCATGAACCAAGGGAAGCAGTTTTTTTTTTTTTTTTTTTTTTTTTTTTTTTTTGAGACGGAGTCTTGCTCTGTCGCCCAGGCTGGAGTGCTGTGGCCAGGTCTCAGCTCACTGCAAGCTCCGCCTCCCGGGTTCCCGCCATTCTCCTGCCTCAGCCTCCCGAGTAGCTGGGACTACAGGCGCCCGCCACCTCGCCCGGCTAGTTTTTTGTATTTTTTTAGTAGAGACGGGGTTTCACCGTGTTAGCCAGGATGGTCTCAATCTCCTGACCTCGTGATCCGCCCGTCTCGGCCTCCCAAAGTGCTGGGATTACAGGCTTGAGCCACCGCGCCCGGCGGGAAGCAGTTTTTTTTTAACCCTTTTGTTTTGTGAGTCGGTGACCAGCAGATGGAAAATACTAATCAAGGATTACATATAAATGAAAAGGAACTTGTTTAAATTTAGCTTTTTTAAAAGAGGAGGGCAAAGTGTCACACTTACCTTCATTCTGTTTAAAAACAGAGAACGTAAGAAAATCTTTTCCTAAAATCATAATTAATAGTGGCTCATGGGGCCAGGCACAGTGGCTCACACCTGTAGTCCCAGCACTTTGGGATCATGAGGTCAGGAGATCGAGACCATCCTGGCTAACATGGTGAAACCCCATCTCTATTAAAAATACAAAAATTAGCTGGATGTGGTGGCACACACCTATAGTCTCAGCTATTCGGGAGGCTGAGGTAGGAGAATCACTTGAACCTGGGAGGTAGAGGTCGCAGTGAGCCGAGATCATGCCACTGCACTCTAGCCTGGGCGACAGAGCGAGACTCTGTCTCAAAAAAATAAAATATAAAAATAAAAAACGGTGGCTCCTGTTTCAGGAGAGCTTACTAGGGGCTGGCCCCACGTGATCCCTATAATCTTCTGATCACGTGCTCAGATGGCCTTCGGAAGCATTCTCTGTACATTTACATAAACTCACAGGCTCATGGAGAAAGAGGCTTATTTGTGTGTGGGTATGTGTGTTTTATTATTGACATGATGATGAAAGTGGGACTTTTTTCCCTTTTAGTAAAATGTCCTGGTGATGTTTGCTCATATGTGAGAAAGGAACCTCCTATTTGAGTCTTGCATATGGGAACTCACCACACTTTACATAACTACTCTACTGACAGCCCTTTACGTTGTTTTCCTTTTTTTCTTATAAGAAATTTACTCTTCATAACAGCTCTTTGAAGGAAGTAGTAGTATTATCTCATGATACAAATGAGGAAACTGAGGCTTGGAAGGGTTAGAGGCTTACCCAAACTCACAAAGCTGTGAAGGGGTGTATTTATCCACAGTCTTGTTTGTCAGATCCTCTTAGTAGACTGTGGGTTCCATTAGGGTGAGCCCTGGGTCTGTCTTCTTCATGGCTGTATTCCTAGCACCAAAAAGAATATTCAATGAGTAATTATTGATGACAAATTGAATGAGCTGGCATCAGAAACCACATCTTATGACCAATGCTCTAACACAATTCTGTACACCCTAACCTCCCCGTGCCAGTCCCTGTTTTGGTCAGATTTGGGCCTGTGGCTGGTCTACTGGATCCCTAGGGAGTCAGAGCCAGAGCCCCCTTCCCCTTGTATCCCAGTAGCTGGCCTGAGAGCCCCACTCCTGCCCTGTGTGTGCATCCAAAACAGACTTCTCGTCTGCCTGCCCTTCCTTTTTTTAGTAGGCCGGTTGCAGTAGCTCACGCCTATAATCCCAGCAATTTGGGAGGCTGAGGCCGGCAGATTGCTTGAGCTCAGGAGTTTGAGACCAGCCTGGGCAACGTGGCAAAACCCCATCTCTACAAAAAATACAAAAGTTAGCCAGGTGCAGTGGCATGCTACCTGTAATCCCAGCCACTCAGGAGGCTGAGGTAGGAGAACTGCTTGAGCCCGGTAGGCGAAAGTTGCAGTGAGCCAAGATCACACCACTGCACTCCATCCTGGGTGACAGGAGTGAAAATGCTGTCTCAAAAAAAGATTTTTTAAAATTTTACTTCATTTTTTTTTTCTTTTTGAGACAGGGTCTTGCCCTGTTGCCCAGGCTGGAGTGCAGTGGCACAGTCACAGCTCACTGCAGCCTCAACCTCCTAGGCTCAAGAGATCCTCCCACCTCAGCCTCCCAAGTAGCTGGAACTATAGGCACACCCCCACACCTGGCTACTTTTTAAATTTTTGGTAGAGATAGGGTCTTGCTATGTTGTTACGAGCTCGAACTCCTGAGCTCAAGCCAAACTCCTGCCTCAGCCTCCCAAAGTGTTTACAGGTGTCAGCTGCCGTACCCAGCCAACCACCCACCCACCCTTCCAAGCAGGATCGGGATCATCTGGAACTCTACTCCTCAAGCCACTGCCTGTTTGCTATGAGGGGCCAGCCCTGACCCCTCCCTGTACTGCAGACCCTCAGATACTGGGCTGGCCCTGCATTGGCCATTCTGCTTTCTGTTTCGAGTGAGGCCTGAAGCCCGAGGTCTGACACCAACCTCCTGCATGCTGCCTCCTGCCTGGGACTCACCGTTCACCGCAACACAGATGAAACCACAATCCTGTCTCCTGGAGTTGCCTCTCAGTTGGCCTGGTGTGTCATTCTGGGAAATGGGACCTATGAGGAAACGCCTGGAGACGTGTTGGGTGGGTCATTAGTGGCTGAGTGGTGTGTAGTCCCCATTCGGGGATGGCTCAAGACCCACTTCAGGTTTCTTCCGGCAGGTTGTGTGTGGCCTGGGCTGTGCAAGATCCTAGGTCTGTGTGTGGGAAGGCTCGTTCCTCCTGACGTACAGTGACTGTGGCCAGGCTGGAGCCCTTGTCCTCATCCAGCTGGATGTGCGTGTTTACTTTGCTTTTCCCAACTAGTGGCATTCTGTCAAGGTCTTAGTTCATTCCTTTGTCCCTCCAGTGCTGAGCATCCCAAGCTTGTCCCTCACAGGCCCTTCCTAGCCTCTTCTCCTCCCCATAACCAGAGTGACAGGAAGAGCCCAGGCTGCATACAGCAGGACAAAGGCTACAGACGGCCAGGGCTCTGGAAGCCCACATTCTGTAGCAACTCCAGCCCTATCTGTCCTGGCTTGCTGGCCTCAGGCACATCCCATAACTCCTGGGAAGCTGATTTATTTATTTGCAAATATTAATTAGGTACCTACTATTCACCAGGCACTCTGCAAGGGGTGAGTGAGACAGAGGTGTGCTTCCAAGGAGCCCTCAGTCTGTGGAGAGAAAGGAAAAGACATGGGCAGGACAGGGCAGCCTGACCTGCTGGGAGCCCACAGCTGGGCTGTTAAGGAGGCTTCTTGGGGGAGGTGGCCTCTAAGTGGGATCCTGAGGGATGGGTAGGATCTAACTGGGTTCTGTGGTTTTAGGTAGCAAGACCTGGGTGGGGGTGAAGGAGGAAGAGAGAGAGAGAGAGAGAGGAGGAGGAGGAGGAAGGAGGGAGCGAGGGAGAACACCGTGCTGCTGAGAGCTCAGTGGGACGGGCTGTACCGCTTGAGAGGGAATGAGGCCAATTCAGACAGCAGTGGTCAGACCACATGGCCTTCAAGGGCCTCTTATGCAGAAGTCCAGACTGCGCCTTTGGCTTTAAGCTGAGGACAAATGTGATCAGCTCCTTGCTCTGAAAACCTCACTCTGCTGGGAAGAGCAGAGGTAAGAGGTGAGAGCCTGGCATCCGGAGCACCAGGGAGGAGGCCACTGAAATCTGGGGGAGGTGGTGGTGGCCTCACTTTCCTCAAACTGGGAAGGTGGTTGTGAGAACTGAATGTGGGGAAGTTTTTGTGAATTGAAAAGTGCCATGTAACGGACAGTTACTTGTAGCCCCATCCTCAGTCTCACCTTGTGACCTTGCAGCCCCTGAGACTGAGGTCCAGAGATTTCACTTGTTACTTTGCATCTTCAGAGCTAGAGGGTGGAGCTTTCTCCTCCACCATTTCCTCTCACATAATGTCTGCTCTGGCCTGTGGGTTGCCAGGTTATGCCAAAGCGCTGTCCAGCTCCACAGTCGGCCGCCAGCCTCCTCTGCCTCCCAGCTTCCTGGATCCCAGGCAGGTGGGCAGAGGCTGCTGCACCTTGCCAACTGTGACGACCACATGCATCCTCCCCAGCGCGGGCTGACTGTCAAATGTCAGGGTCCCCAACAGCAGCAGGAGGCCTGGGGAACCAGGACATGCCTGGGTGGTAGCACCTGCTTCTCTAGGAATCTGCAGCCCTGGTGGTAGCCAAGGCTGCTGTCTGAGCCTAGCAGTTTCACAACACACTGGATTAACAACCTCTACTGGCTTTTCAAAAAAAAAGTCAATCTCTTTCTCTCTCCACTGAGTGACAGAGCTGTGAACTGGGGAGAGCAGCCTCCGCAGGGTGTAAATGTACCTGAGGTGTCAGCACAGGCCTGGTATGGAGCAGGACTCAGTTCTGAGCAGGACTCAGTTCATGTGGGTGCAGACCCTAGGGGGTTGTGGAAGAACTCAGGGTTGGGCCTCTGACAGGACTGGCCCCTAACTCTTCACTTCCTACCATGCGACCTTTTGCAGGGCCCATAACCCCTGAGTTTCCCTTCTCTAAGTGGGCATTGTCAGCCCTACCCTGGGATGTTGGAAAGGGACAATATTGTTTTTCTGTTAAAGGGCCTGGCCCAGGGCAGACACTCAGAAGATGTTCATTTCCTGTCTCTCTGTCCTGCCCTGCACTGGAGCATGTTCTGAGGGTTTCATTCTACTTCTGATTCCTGTCTGTCCCTGGTCACCCCTTTATCAGCTAGCTGCCCCATGAGCTCTTCATCATGGTCCCAGAGCGAGGCGGCTCTGGAGCCCTCATGGCTGCCATAGAGAGGAATGTGGACCGAGCTGTCCCTGGGGGCAGCGCTGAGAAGGTAGAGACCAGCAGACAACTCAGAGAGAGCTGGCCCTGTGCAGGGTCTGGGGTCATAGAACTGGAGCAAATGCAGCCCCATTTCTTTGGGAGGCCAGTGGGCAGTGACTTAACTTCAGGGTCCATGTAACAATGCGGGGTTAGAGAAGACTCCTGGCAGATGAGCCTCTGAGGAATAGGTGGGAGCTGCAGCGCTGCTGGGCAGGGCAGGGGGAGCCAGGGAACTTCTGAGCAGGTGAGCCTGTGTGTATGTGTGTGCATCAGTGTGTGTGAGTGCAGTGCGAGCCTGTGTGAGTAGTGCGAGCTTGCGTGTGTGCGCACCTGTATGTGTGCGAGCATGTGTGTCTAAGCATTGCAAGTGTGCATGTGTGCACCTGTGTGTGTGCGCACCTGTGTGAGTGCAGTGTGAGCCTGTCTGAGCAGTGCAAGCATGCATGTATGTGTGTGCACCTGTGTGTGTGCGAGCATGTATGAGCAGTGTGAGCATGTGTGTGCACCTGTGTGAGCATGTACGTGTCACCTGTGTGAGCACATACGTGTCACCTGTGTGTGCAGTGCAAGCCTGTGTGAGCAGTGCAAGCATGCATGTGTGTGCACCTGTGTGTGTGAGCAGTGCAAGCATGCATGTATGTGTGTGCACCTGTGTGTGTGTGAGCGTGTGAACAGTGCAAGCATGCATGTATGTGTGTGCACCTGTGTGTGTGTGAGCGTGTGTCTGAGCAGTGTAAGCATGCATGTGTGTGCACCTGTGTATGTGTGAGCAGTGTGAGCATGCGTGTATGTGTGTGCATCTGTGTGTGTGTGTGAGTGCGTGTGTGTGTCCAGAGAGGATGAGGGGGGCCTCCCAGCAGGAGGTGGCTGTGGAAGGAGAAGAGGGCAAGTCTGAGAAGGGGATTGGCAAAGCAGCATTTCAGCCACGTTGGGTGGGATCCAGAGACCTGAGGACACAGAGGGACAGACATGTTCTGGGGTCCTAACTCTGGCACAAAGACTAGAGGAGCCCGGCTGGGCATGGTGACTCACACCTGTAATCCCAGCACTTTGGGAGGCCAAGGTGGGCGGATCATAAGGTCAGGAGATCGAGACCATCCTGGCTAACACGGTGAAACCCGTCTCTACTAAAAATACAAACAAAAAACGAAAAACAAAACAAAAAAAAACGGGTGTGGTGGCACGCACCTGTAGTCTTAGCTTCTTGGGAGGCTGAGGCAGGAGAATCGCTTGAACCCGGGAGGCAGAGGTTGCAGTGAGCTATCACACCATTGCACTCAAAAAAAAAAAAAAAAAAAACTAGAGGAGCCCAGCATTGTTGGTAACAAGCTAGAGCCTATTACTGTCATTTTCCAGATGAGGAAAACGCAGCCTAGGGGACAGGAAGAGACTTAACATCACACAGCCACTGACTTGCCCATGCCAATTCCACAGCCCCTTGCCCAACTTGCCTCTGTCCAGACAGGGCAAAGGGGCTCTGGGTCTGCAGCTGCTGTGTTGGCTGCATCCTAGGGCTTCTGGGAAATCCCTGCTCCCCTCACGGCCCAAATGGAAAGCCCCAAGGTCAGAAGAGGTTGTCCTGGCTACAGGCTTCCCTCTGAAAGGACCAGGCCTCTGGGCCAGCCTGGTGTCCTCTCCCTAGGGGCAGGGTGCCCACTCAGGACTTCTGACGCCCAGGGCTGTGTGCCCAAGCCGCTCACAGGGCTCTTCCCGCTGCCCCCTTTATCCTGCAGATTTCCACACACACCACACAGTTGACAGCTTTAGCATTGGACACCCATATACATACCCACCAGCGGGAGTCCACCATTGATATCTTCCTGTACTTCTCCCATCATCCCTCAGTCCATCTTACTTTTTTAATGTATTTCAAATTGAAATGCAGACATCAGTACATTTCCTGCTAAATATTTCAGCATGTGTATCATTAACTAGACTTCACTATTTATTTACATTTTTCTTATGTAAAATTTATTATACAGGGAAAAGTGCAAATCTTATGTGTACATTTGCCAAAGCCCTCTTTCACTCAGCAAAATATTTTGAGTTTGTTACATATAACAGTAGGTCATTGCTGTTAATTTTTTTCCTGTTTGAAGAGCTGGGGTTTTGCTCTGACACCCAGGTTGACCTCCTGGGCTTAAGTGATCCCTTTGCCTTGGCTTCCCGAGTAGCTAGAATTACAGGCACAAGCCACCATTCCCGGCTAGTTCATTTATTTTTTAAATAAACTTTTTATTTTAGAATCACTTTAGATTTATAGGAAAGTTGGAGAGATAGAACAGAGTTCCTGTAAGCCCCCACCTAGTTGCCTAGGTTGTTAACATTTTATATGTTACCATGATCTGTTTGTCAAAACTAAGACACCCTGATATATTACTATTAGTCTGAAACACTAGAATGGATTTGGATTTCCTATTTTTGCAGTCACATCCTCTTTCTCTGCCAGGACCCCATTGAAGGGTCCACGTTACATTTAAGGTCACACCTCCTCAGTGTCTTCTGCTTTTGTTTTTAGTCTTTCCTGACTTGTCATGACCTTGACAGTTGAGGACCACCAGCCAGGCATCTCGTAGAATGTCACCCAATTTAGGTTTGTCCCCCAGTTTAGGTTTGTCTGATGCTTTTCTTAGGATTATCCTGTGGTTGTGGGTTTTTAGAAGGAATCACATCTACTGGGGGTACATGCTAGCCATGTGATTTCAAGCTGATGTTAACCTCCACCACGTGGTTAAGATAGTGTTGGCCAGGTTTCTCCACTGTGAAGTTACTCTTTTCCCTTTCCCTGATCCTCAGCAGGAAGTGAGTAACCGAGTCTAGACCACCCAAGGCTTAGGGGATGCAGAGTGAACAAGAATTAAGCTCCTTCTGTGGGAGGGGGTGTAACTACCTACATTGTTTGGAATTCTTCTGGAAGGAAGATTTATCTCCTCCCCGCATTGATGTATTGATTCATTGATGTATTGGCTGATTTAATTGAAGTTTTATTTTTTATTTTTGAGACGGAGTTTCGCTCTTATTGCCCAGGCTGGAGTGCAGTGGCACATCTCCGCCTCCCGGGTTCAAACGATTCTCCTGCCTCAGCCTCCTGAGTAGCTGGGATTACAGGCATGCGCCACCACGCCGAGCTAATTTTGTATTTTTAGTAGAGATGGGGTTTCTCCATGTTGGTCAGGCTGGTCTCGAACTCCCGACCTCAGGTGATCCGCCCGCCTTGGCCTCCGAAACTGGTGGGATTACAGGCGTGAGCCACTGCGCCTGACCAAAGTTTTATTTTTGTCAGTGGAATACATGTATGTAGTTTGCCGAGTTCAGGTTTATAGGGGAAAAGAATAGCTACCTAAATTCTTCCTGTTATTTCTGCTGGTGTTTCTAAATAATATGCCTACTCTTCTGTGTGTCCTTTTTCCGTTTTGTATTAGGTTGGATCGTATGAAATTGCCCGTATTCAACCATTTTTTTATCTGCAAAAATGGCAGTTTCATCTGGTCCAATCTAATAACCTCATCTTTTTCTTCCTCCTGCTTGTCTAGATGATTATTGTGTGACATGGAGTTGCTTCATTTTGATTGTTGTGGATTGTGACTGCACCTGCCCCTCATCTGACCTGGTTCAGGGATCAGCCTCTGAGCTCAGTCCCTGCTTTGGGCTCCTCCTGCCCAGATGGCATCTCAGGCCTGGGTGAGAAAGGGCTGCAGGGTATGAGGTCAGCCTTTGCTGTGATCGCTGCCCCCCAGTGGGCCAGCCTGGAGCTGCCAGCTGGGCAGCTGGGGGCCGAGCCTCAGGGGCTGCCTGAGCTCTGTCTGCTTTTCTGACACTGACCAATCTGGTGCTCCTCAGGGATCTGGGCCCCAGACAGACCACCTTTCTGGGTCCATGGCCATTAGTCCAGTGCTCCAGGTGCAGCCTTAGGCCAACCATTGGACGCTTTGAGTCTCAGTTTGCCCATCTGTTGAAGATGAGGATTGTTAAACCTTCCAGATGGGCTTCTGTGGTGATAGAATGGCAGGTACTTGTCCTGAGGCCATTAGAGCTGCTGGTGACAGGATACCTTCCTGAACTCCAGGCGCCTCTGATCTCTCTTTAGCTGCTGTTGTGTTACCTTCAGGTGAGTGAGAAGCTGCCCAGGACAGGGTCTGGAGGTCTAGATCCCAGGCTTAGCTCAACCTGTCTTGCCCCAAGACCATAGCCAAGTGCTCTGTGCCTTAGTCTCCCCATCTGTGCCATGTGGTTGGTGCCAATCCTCTGAGGCCTCCAGGTGCCTGAGAGCTGCAGTGTGAGCCCATCCGCTCATCCTTCTCTGAGGCTGGGCCCTGCCCAACCTGCTCCAGGGACCAGTGGTCTTGGGAAGCTTGGGCTGACCGAGACCGCAGACTCTGGGTCTGGTGTACAGGGCCCTCGGCAAATCCCTGTTCCTTTCTGGGCCTTCTTGAAGAGACAGTGGGCTGAGCTTCTAGGCCCCCTTTGATTCTGCGTGTGGCCCAGAATGGGACAGACAGACTGAGCTGGGCACAGAGATACCATAGTGACAGAACCATTCGAAGACCCTGCCCTGATGGAGGCCCCGGGCCAGGGGAGGAGGCACAATCAGGCTGTCAGCTGAAGGAAAAATTGTGCTTTGGATGAGTCTGTTATTGAGTAGAGATTAGTGGGGCCAAGACCTAATCTGGGGGGCAAGTGATCCTGAGACCTGAAGCGTAAGCAGCTGTCGACTAGATGAACGGGGAGAGAACATTCCATGCAGAAGAAACAGTAAGCATCCTGCAGTGGGGTGAGGTGGAGCCAGGAGAGGGTGGGCAGGGACCCTAGCAAGGTCTCAGAGCACCAGGGAGTTCGAGCTTCCCCCTAAGGCATGGGAAGCCTTTGGAGGATTTGAAGACTGGAAGTAACACCATCAGATGTAGGTTTTGAAAAGCTCCCTCTGGCTGCCAGGAAGAATGGGGTGGGCGTGGGTTTGAGAGCAGGGAGCCCAGGGACCAAGCTTTGCTGTTGTTTAGGAGATGACAGTGGCTCTGTCCAGAGTAGTGACTGTGGGGCTGGATCGAAAGGGTGGATTTGAGTTTAAAGGGGTAGAATTGACAGGTCATGGTGGCTTGATGTATGAGAGAAGTGTCAGGGCAATTTTGTGGCCTGGGCACTTGGCTGGAAGATGGGGGCATGGGTGCCCAGTGGGAGAAGTGTATTTGACAGAGGGAAGGTGAGGAGTTTGATGTGGACCTGGCTGGGGTGGAAGTGGCTGTGGGAAGAGGGGGCAGAGGCCTCTGGCTGCACAGGCACCAGGCTGGCATTTTGAGACCAAAGCCTGTGATGGAGGTGTAGACCATGGGTGGGGGCCGGGGAAGTCTGGACAGCTTCTGAGAGGCCAACAGACCTTGCAGGGTCAAGTTTGGGCCCTGAGGTGGGGGCCCTGGGCAGGGCCTCTCCAGTGATTGTGATCCAGAGCCAGGCAGGGGCTCTCCTGTCTTCCAACACATGCTAGCAGTTCAGGGATCCCGGGCTCACGGGGAGATACCCTGCAGCACCTCATATCCTCTCTCTCCCCCCAGATCCTGCTCATCTCTGATTACTTCTATGCCTTCCTGCGGCGGGAGTACTACCTCACACACGGCCTCTACTTGACCGCCAAGGACGGCACAGAGGCCATGCTTGTGCTCAAGTAGGCCTGGCTGGCACAGGGCTTTGTGGACCTCAGGGGGCCGAGGGGCCAGAAGCTGGGCCAAGCCCTCCAGTCAGAGTTGCCAGCAGGCGAGTGCTCGGGCAGAAGAGGTTCGAGTCCAGGGTCACAAGTCTCTGGTACCAAAAGAGACCCATGGCTGACAGTAAGGCCTGTGGGGAAGAACTGGAAGCTCCCCAACTTGGACCCCCCCCACTTCGTGGCTCTGCACACCAAGGAGCCCCCTCCCAGGCAGGAAGGAGAAGAGGCAGGTGAGCAGGGCTTGTTAGGTTGTAGCTACTTAATAAATGTTTTTTGTTATGAAGTCTACCCTGAGACCACATCTGCATTGCACTCCTAGAGGGGTGGCCCCTAATGTTCTGGAACACTACACACAGGTGTGGGTTTCCAGAGCAAGCACTGAGGCCACAGAATACAAGTCTGTGCGCCAGAGCCCGGGGATGGTGCAGACAGCCCTACCAGCACCCTTCCCACTCCCAAGCAAGCAGCTGGAGGCACGGGGCCAGGCAGGCCTGAGCAATCTTTATTCTGCAGAGGGACAATGACCACAGATCCATACACCATGTGGAGACCGAGGGGCGGGGAGCCAGGGGCCAGTCTTTCAGGGATGGGCAGGTCCAGGCGTGGGCAGAGCCTCGGGTGGGTGAGGGGCAGATGGGCAGACAGGCAGGGGCCTAAAAAAAAGATGAACCACACAGCGGGGTGCTGGGGGCTGCTCCCAACCCTCCCCCATCCCAGCCAGCACCCAGAGGGACAACCCTAACACAACCGGCCCAGGATCCACCCAGGGGCAGAGTAGGTGGGTTGCCCTCTGACTAGGGGGGCACATGCCTGCCCAGCCCACCACGGCAGAGGCAGCTCAGTTCAGGAACCAGGAGCTCTCTGGGCAGGGCCTGACCGGGCCCCCCCCACTCCCAGGCCGACCCCCCTACTGCTGTCTCAGAAGCCGAAGGTTTCCTGGGAGGCGTAGACCATGTAGAGGAAGCCGTCCTCGTCTTTCTCCTGCTCGTAGATGTCCGCGATGGGCGTGGACACGCTCACCATGCTGTGCTGGTTCACCAGCAGGAAGAAGGCCTGCGTGGGGTTCAGCTGCAGGCGGCGCCTGAGGCAGGCGGGAGAGTATGTGGCTGTAAGGGGCTTGGCTGCGGGGCAACGTAGCCCTGACCCCCAGAATGATTCCCAGCCTTTCACACCCATCCTCACCCCACCTGTCACCTCTGACCCGGCACCGACTGCAGCCCCGACCTTGACCTTTCCAGCCGCCCCAGAACAGGGGTCCACCACCGGTCCCATCACCCCTGACCCCTTCTCGGCGGGAACCCGTCTCCCTTCCCGACCCAAGCCACCACCTGGCAGCGGCTGCCCACGCACCGGATGATCTTGACCAACTCGCTCATGTTGACATGGTCCGGGACCAGAAACTTGGTCTTGTCCAGGACGGGCAGCTGCTTCTCACCCTTGTAGCGCTCGATGATCACCTGGGAGCAGGGCGGGCGGGCAGGGGGTTGTGTCGGGGACGCGCGAGGCGGGGCCGGGGCAGGGCTGGGGGCGCAGGACTTACCGGGATTTTGCTGGGGTGCTGGTCGCGGATCTGCTGTACCTCCTTACAGCGGTCGGCTGCGGACAGCGGCCAGACCGTGAGGCCGGGTCGGCCCGGCCCAGGTCCTCCCCACGTCTCCGCCTGCCTGTCCCCAAGGGGCGGCCCCCGGCCACGCCCCAGCTCCAGCCCCCGCCCCCGGGGCCGTCAGGCCCCACAGCCCCTGGCACCTATCGTGGTGGGGAAGCAGGCAGCCCCCGCCCAGGCCGGAGCCAGCCTCCCAGCCCGAGGGTCCAGCCGAAGCCTGACGTCACGGGGCTGACGTCACCTGCGGCAGTCTGGGTCGGCCGGGCACCCCCCCCTCCCCGGCACCCCTACCCCGAGCTCACAGCTCGCCTGCCGGGCCTCACCGAAGCTCCGCCGCTGCTTGAAAGGCCGGTCGGAGGGCATCGCGCGGGCCCGGCTGGGCGCGCAGGCCGGGGCTCTGGGGCGCGGAGATGTGGCTGCGGTTTGGGGGCTCCGGGGGCTCCGTGCCTCGCGCTCAAGGGCTCCGGCGCTCGCGCTGAGCACGGCGGCGGCGGCTGCGGGAGGTAACTCGCCCGGTGACGTCAGGTCACAACATTCCTTAAAGGGGAGGCCGGCGCGCAGCTCCCATTGGGCCGACGCACAACCCGCCCGCCCGGACCCGTGACGTCACGGCGCAGAGAGCCTGGGTCCCCGGCCCGGGACACGAGGGGCGGGGCTCCTGGGCGCGTCACAGTCCCGTGACGTCATGAGCAGCGCGGGAGCCTCTCCTGTGGCCCCGACTCTGGTGAGGCCGGGAGGGCGGTGGGTCTGCCCTGGGCTGATGGAGCGGGCGGGCCAGGCTGCAGCCCCGTGGCACCACTTCCTGCCCTCACCGAGTCTGTGTCAGGACTGACCCGCGGTTCTGGGCACCGTGGGAAACAGCGGGAGCCAAAGGCCCGGCGCCTTCAAGGGGGCTTAGGGCAAGAGAAGGGAGAAGGTGCGGGAGGCACAGTCAGACACAGGATAGAGCAAGACGCTAGAAATGAACGCCCAGGTTTGAAAAAGAATAATATAATTGAAGAGTAGAGCTATCGAAATTCAGGTCTCAGAGGATGTGGCAAGAAGGCAGAGCAGGACAACAGAAGAGAAATCGTGGACCTGGAGGCTGATAGCAAGCAGCTTACCAGAGGACAGGTGATGGAGAATTAAAAGGAAAAGGCCACGGATGGCAACGCCAGGAGAACTCGCAGGCCGGAGCAGAGCTCCAGAGGCGAGCACTGACAGACCTGCAGAGGCAGTTCCTGAATGAGAGCTGCCAGAAATGATGCTTAAAATCCAGAGCAGAAGGCACAGACCGAAGATCAACATCTTTTTTTTTTTTTTTTTGAAATGGAGTCTCGTTCTTTCGCCAGGCTAGAGTGGTGCGATCTCAGCTCACTGCAACCTCCGCCTCCCTGGTTCAAGCGATTCTCCTGCCTCAGTCAGCCTCCTAAGGAGCTGGGATTATTAGGCTCCTGCCACCACGCCTAGCTACTTTTTATGTTTTTAGTAGAGATGGGGTTTCACCATGTTGGCCAGGATGGTCTCGATCTCCTGACCTCGTGATCCGCCCGCCTCAGCCTCCCAAAGTGCTGGGATTACAGGCGTGAGCCACTGCACCCAGCCGCCAAAATAATTTTTAAAGAATGTACTTCAGTATCAAAGACATGGAACCCAAAAGGAAGAAATTAGATGGAAAAATGGTGAGCAAATTAGTAAACATGTCAGTAAATCTAAACAAGTATTTAATATGCAACATGAATAATGGATAATCTGTGGGCCACAGAAACAAGATGCATGAGACAGAAGAACATGGGAGACTGAGAGGGCAATCAGAGTTAAGGTGTTTTAGGAAGTTCGATTTGAGAGGGGCATAAAGAGACTAAGCATTGTCCGGCTTTGTAAAGTCAGGTGTGTATTTCAGATATTTAAGAGGGATCATCAAAAGAATACAAACTATAATGGACGCCAGAAAAGGAGAAAAAGGAAGCAAAGTAAAAGGGATGGTAAATATATAGTACAAAACCAGAGGTAGAAAATGTGGTTTACATTCACCTCTGAAAACACAGATGACCAGATTGGCCAAGAAAAAATAAAATGCCGCTCTATGCTATTTACAAGAGGACATTTAAAATCTAAGGGCACCAAAAGTAAAATGATGGAAAAAGGTGTACTAGAGAAAAACTAACCAAAATATGTACCTATAGAAATTCACTCAGACAAAATAGGCCTTCAGGCAGAAGACACTGGGGACAAAGGATCACCATGAAATGATGCGAGGAGCTCTGTGAAGAGAGGAAAGTTCTGAACTTCTATGCTCCAGGGTTTTTAAGGCTGAAAATAGGCTGGGTGCAGTGGCTCATGCCAGTAATCCCAGCACTTTGGGAGGCCGAGGTGGGCGGATCACTTGAGGCCAGGAATTCAAGACCAGCCTGGCCAACGTGGCAAACTCTATCTCTACTAAAAATACAAAAATTAGCCGGGCGTGGTGGTGCACGCCTGTCATCCCAACTACTCAGGTGACTGAGGCACAAGAATTGCTTGAACCTGCTAGGCGGAGGTTGCAGTGAGCCGAGATTGCGCCACTGCCCTCCAGCCTGGGCGACAAAGCAAGACTCTGTCTATATATAGACTCTGTCTGTGTTGCTCTCTGTCTCTCTCTATATATATATGAATACAAGGAGAAATTGCCAAGTCCTCCATCATAGTGGGAGACATAAGACCTATTTGAGTAACTAATAAACGGAACAACCAAAAAAACTAAGGACATAGAGTATGTTAATACAGTTGCTAATCCTGATCAGTGAAGCCCAATAGAATCCTGAACCTGACACGTTAATTTTTTAAGTTTTAAAATTTAAATTTCAGACCCATGTGGGACCAAAACATTATTTTCAATCACGGAAGGAACATTTACAAAAATGACCCAACTACTAGGGTGCACAACAAATCTCAACAGATATCAAATCAGTTTCAACCATATTCTTTGGCCACAGGCGAAAACCATGTAAGCTCCAACTGTGTGGAAATTGAAACCTGTTCTAAATATGAACTCATATATAAGTAATAATTATTTAGATAAAAAAAATGAGGATACATATATTAAGAAAACTTGGGAGGGGGGCCCATAGCAGGCTGGATGTAGTGGTTCAAACCTGTAATCCCAGCACTTTGGGAGGCCCAGACTGGAAAATTGCTTGAGCCCAAGAGTTCAAGGCAGCAGTGAGCTGTGATTGCACCTCTGCATTCCAGCCTTGGTGACAAAATAAGACCCATTTCTTAAAAAAATAATAATAATTCAGATTTATAGCCTTATTACATAGATGTATTACTTAGATAATAAATACAGAGAATCAATGAGCAGAGTGTCAAAGAAATTTAAAAAGGAGTAATAGTGTAATCCCAGCACTTTGGGAGGCCCAGGTTGGAGAATCACTTGAGCCTAGAAGTTTGAGACCAGCCTGGGCCACATAGTGAGACCCGGTTTCTACAAAAATGAGAAAATTAGGCCAGGCGCAGTGACTCATGCCGTAATCCCAACCCTTTGGGAGGCTGAAGTGGGCAGATCATTTGAGGCCAGGAGTTCAAGACCAGCCTGATCAACATGGCAAAACCCTGTCTCTATTAAAAATACAGAAGTTAGCTAGGTGTGGTGGCACATCCTGTAATCTCAGCTACTCAGGTGGCTGAGGCACAAGAATTGCTTGAATCCAGGAGGCAGAGGTTTCAGTGAGCCGAGATTGTACCACTGCACTGCAGCCTGTGTGACAAGAGTGCGACTGTCTCAAAAAAAAGAAAAGAAAAGAAAAAATTAGCTGGCTTTGGTGGCACACAGCTATAGTCCCAACTATTCAGGAAGCTGAAGTGGGAGGATCGTTTGAGTGACAGAGGCCCTGTCTCAGAAAAACAACAAAAAATACTGAAAACAGGCCAGGCATGGTGGCTCACACCTGTAATCCCAGCACTTTGGGAGGTCGAGGTGGGTGGATCACCTGAGGTCAGGAGTTCGAGACCAGCCTGGCTAACCTCGTGAAACCCCATCTGTACTAAAAATACAATATTAGCTGGGCATAGTGGCAGACGCCTGTAATCCCAGCCACTTGGGAGGCTGAGGCAGGAGAATCGCTTGAACCCGGGAGGTGGAGGTTGCAGTGAGCTGAGACTGCCATTGCACACCAGCCTGGGCAAAAAGAGCGAAACTCCGTCTTAAAAAAAAAATAAAAACTAAAAACAAAACAACAACAACAACAAAAAATAGGCCAGGTGTGGTGGCCCACACCTGTAATCACAGCACTTTGGGAGGCCAAGGCAGGCAGATCACTTGAGCCTAGGAGTTGTAGACCAGCCTGGGCACTATGGTGAAACCCCATCTCTACAAAAAAATACAAAAAAATTAGCTGGGTGTGGTGGCACGCACTTGTAATCCCAGCTACTTGGGAAGCTGAGGCATGAGAATCGCTTGAACCAGGGAGGTGGAGGTTACAGTGAGCCAAGATTGTGTCACTATACTCCAGCCTGGCGACAGAGCGAGACCCCATCTCAAAAAACAAAAACAGGCTGGGCACGGTGGCTCATGCCTGTAATCCCAGCACTTTGGGAGGCCGAGGCAGGCGGATCATGAGGTCAAGAGATTAAGATCATCCTGGCCAACATGGTGAAACCCCGTCTCTACTAAAAATACAAAAATTAGCTAGGCATGGTAGTGCATGCCTGTAGTCCCAGCTACTCGGGAGACTGAGGCAGGAGAATTGCTTGAACCCTGGAGGTGGAGGTTGCAGTGAGCTGAGATCGCGCCACTGCACTCCAGCCTCGGTGACAGAGCGAGAGTCTGTGTCAAAAAAAAACAAAACAAAACAAAATCCCAACCTACAGTAAACATGTACTCAAAGGTAAAACACCATACTATGTGGTGAAACATGAAATATTCCCTTAAAAGTCAGGAACAAATGGCCAGTGAACACAATTCAGTATTGTACGGGGGTCCAGAGCACCAAAACAACAAAAGGAGTAAACCTGTCACTCACAGCCAGGAAATCAGAGAGAATCTACACACAGTGAAAGACTGGTAATACTGAAGGCTGAGGACACTTAACTAGGAACGTAAAGATGCGCTCTTTCCGCCGCTGCTGGGAGTGTAAGTGACCTCAGCTACGCTGGAGAGCAGTTTGGCAAAATCGACCCAAACTGAAGATGCCCATGTCTTTCCTACAGACCAGAAATTCCAGTGTGTGCACCCAGGAGCCCAGGGAAACAAGGGTAAGAGCGTTTATTGTAACATTTTCATAATAGCAAAAAGTTGGGAACCACCTAATGTCTTATTCAATAGCTTGCCGTGTGTTCCCATAACAGAACCACACACTGTTTAATGAAAGATGGAGAGTAGTCGGCAAACGTTTCCCTTAAAGGGCCAAACAGTAAATATTTTAGGCTTTACAGGCCACATGGTCTCTGGCAGCCACGTGGTTCTGCTGTAGTGGCCTTAGACAGCCCGAATGGGTTTGGCTGGATCTGGATAAAACTTTATTTGCTAAAACAGACAGACTTGGCTGAGGGCCTTAGTTTGCCGACTCTTGATCCAGAGCTGTGTGTCAAACTGGACAAACCTCACACACACAGTGCCACAGAAGATTCAGTGTGACCAGGGCCATTGAGAGCAGCCAAAGAACTGGGTCAGCCATGGCCTTGGGAAGTGATGACACCTGTCTTTTGTCAGACTCAGTCCTGAGCCGAGGCCAGGGTGGAGGAGGGCCCCAAGTCCCAAGCTCTGAGCTCTGCCCCTGCCTGACAGTCAGCAGGGCTGACTCGCCCTCCAGTCCCTCCCCTGCCCCATCACCCCTGAATCCAGTGGCCTGGCCTCTACTTCCTGTGTCTACTCGAATGTCTAACAGACATCTATCTCAAACTTGACCTCTGCACAACAAACCCATGATCTTCCCCTAAAATGTGCTCCAGTTGTAATCTTTTGTCTCCCTTTTTCAGGCCAAAATCCTTTATGTATTTAATTTATTTATGAGATGGAGTTTTGCTCTTGTCACCTAGGCAGGGAGTGCACTGGAGCAATCTCGGCTTACCACAACCTCCACCTCCCTCCTTCAAGTGATTCTCCTGCCTCAGCCACCCAAGTAGCTGGGATGGCACCTATCATCATGCCCGACTAACTTTTGTTTTTTTTTTTTTTTTTTTTTTTTTTTTTTTGAGACGGAGTCTCGCGCTGTGTCACCCAGGCTGGAGTGCAGTGGCGCGATCTCGGCTCACTGCAAGCTCCGCCTCCCAGGTTCAGGCCATTCTCCTGCCTCAGCCTCCGAGTAGCTGGGACTACAGGCGCCCGCCACCACGCCCGGCTAGTTTTTTGTATTTTTAGTAGAGACGGGGTTTCACCATGTTAGCCAGGATGGTCTCGATCTCCTGACCTCGTGATCCGCCCGCCTCGGCCTCCCAAAGTGCTGGGATTACAGGCTTGAGCCACCGCGCCCGGCCGAACTTTTGTATTTTTAGTAGAGATGGGGTTTCACCCTGTTGGCCAGGCTGGTCTCAAACTCCTGGCCTCAGGCGATCCATCCACCTTGGGCTCCCAAAGTGCTGGGATTAGAGGTGTGAGCCACCGTGCCCGACCTCCTCAGAGTCATTCTCGACTCCTTCCTTTCCTTTACCACCCCCTTCCACACCCAATCCATCCTCAAATTCTGTCAGTTCCACCTTCAAGATTCTCCAGAATCTGACCATGGCTCAGCACTGCCACCAGGGCCAGAGTCCCCACCACATCTTGTGGAATGCTGCCATTATCTCCTTGCTGGTTTTCCTGCCCTGGCCTTGCCTCCTTCAGTCCGTTCTCAGGACAGTGACCACAGCTGTCCTGTCCCCACATACTCCTCTTAGAGTAAGAGCCAAGGGCTGATGGTGGCCCAGGAGGCCGTGGGATCTGCCTCACAGCTACTCTGGCCTCCTGGCTACTCCAGGAACCCCTGTCAGGCTCATGCCCCAGGGCCTTTGCCTGGAACATCCTTCCCCAGGATCTCTGTGTCCCTCACACCCTCACATCGAGTTTTGCTTCAAGTGTCCCCTCAGGGAAGCCTTCCCATATGCTATATAATTTCTCTGGGCATTATGAAAGCATTGCAACACTTGAAATAATGGTAGTGGTCCCCTTACACCTGCCATTAACAGTTGGCTCAGCCGGCCCCAGTGGCTCACGCCTATAATCCAAGCACTTTGCGAAGGCCAAGGCAGGCCTGAGGTCAGGAATTTGAGACCAGCCTGGTGAAACCCTGTCTCTACTAAAAATACAAAAATTGGCTGGGTGTGGCAGTGCTCGCCTGTAATCCCAGCCACTCGGGAGTCTGAGGCAGGAGAATCGCTTGAACCTGGAAGGTGGAGGCTGCAGTAGCCGAGATCATGCACTGCACTCACCTGGGTGACAGAGCACGGCTCCGTCTCAAACACAGGTGGCTCCATCTGCTTTATTATGTCTCTGTCCATCTTCCCTTTTTGAATTTCAAAGTTGCAGACATCTGTTCACTTTCCCCTCAGCCTTTCACGTTCATGTATTTTCTTTTGGGGTAAAATTCACATACAATGAAATGCGGAGGTGTCAAGTGTACTCTTTGGTGAGTCTGAGAAATACTCACTAATGTGACCCAAACCCCTTTCAAGATAGAGAACATGGCTGGGCACGGTGGCTCACGCCTGTAATCCCAGCACTTTGGGAGGCCAAGAAGGGCAGATCACCTGAGGTCAAGAGTTCAAGACCAGCCTGGCCAACATGGTGAAACCCCATCTCTACTAAAACTACAAACAATTAGCTGGGCGTGGTGGTGGTGCCTGTAATCCCAGCTACTCAGGAGGCTGAGGTAGGAGAATTGCTTGAACCCAGGAGGCAGAGGTTGCAGTGAGCCGAGATTGTCCCACTGCTCTCCTGCCTGGGTGGCAGAGCAAGACTACGATTCAAAAAAAAAAGACAACTTGGAAGGTTCCTTGGGCCTCCCCAGTCCACCTGCACCCCGTGGAGGCAGGCACCGTTCTCATTTCTCACCCTACTCTGGCCTGGTCTAGAAATTCTTACAGATGGAATCATACAGCATGTGTTCTTGTGCCTCTGGTTTAATTCAGTATAAAGTTTGAGGCTTACCCATGTTGTTGCAGGTATCAGTAGGCTTTTTTTTTTTGAGACAGAGTCTGTATAATTTCATATCCTGCATAATACGGGAGCATGCCGCCACACCTGGCTAATTTTTTTTTGTATTTTTAGTCGAGACAGGGTTTCATTGGCCAGGCTGGTCTCAAACTCCTGACCACCTGATCTACCCACTTCGACCTCCTAAAGTGCTGAGATTACAAGCATGAGCCACCACGCCCGGGTAGGCCATTTCTTTAAACTATCAAGTAGGTTCCCATGGAGGGATGTACCAGTTTATTGTTTTATTGATGGATGCCGGGGCTGTTTCCAGCTTTTGGTGATGTGAATAAACTGCTCTGAACATTGCTGTGACAGTGTTTGCGTAGATATGTTCTTTTGTTTCACTTGGACGAATAGGAGAATTGCTGGCTTTGGGGGCAGATGTGTGTTTGAAGAGTGGCCAGGCCTCTCCCCAGTGCTGTTCCATTTTGCGCTACCATCAGTGATGTGTGGGAGTTCCGGGTACGCTGCCTCCTTGCCAGCGTTTGGTGGTGTTCATTTCTGTTTCACCATTTTGGCGAGTGTGTAGTGGTATCTCCCTGTGGTTTTACAGTTATTATAATAAAATTTTATTTCCGTCTCACTAAAATGCAAGTCCTTGAAGGACAGTTTTTCATATGCTTGGTTCCTGCTACACCCCAGGACTTAGGGTGTGGCACATGGTGGGCGCTCAGTAAATATTCTTTGGATAAGTGACCCTGCCCCTGGGTCCCTACAGTCATCTCTCCGTGCCATTTGCCATCTAAAAGGTTTATCTCCCCCTCTAGACCACGTGCAGGGACAGAGTCTGTGCCAGGCGGTGCCAGGGGGATCGGCAGAGGTTGGGGGAGTCGCTTCTGCTCAGGGGGTCTCAGCCACGGTCAAGCACACCCCCTGCCACTCTGCTCCCATCCCTCATTCCTGCTGTTCTGTGGCTTCTGACTTGGACCTATTGGCCTGAGAAAAAGCAGACAGCTGGCCTTGGCTGGCCTGACGAGGGCGGAGCAACCCTGGCCTGTTTGGCCACTAATGACTGTGCGAGTATGGGCAGATCATAGGCCCTGAGCTCCTTTACACGACGGCAGGTGGGCCAGACAGACCTGGGGCCTCAGCTGCTTTTCCACATGGAGAACTGAAGAATTTCATCTTCATCTGCAAAACAGACAGTGCCAGAACCACCTCCGAGGTGGAGGATCAGTCAGCAGCTCGGAAGCCATGGAGTCCTGGGGGAAACAGGGCCTGCTGTCAGCACTGAGGCAGGAGGGACTGACTCTGGACCAGACTGAAGACTGGCTGAACCAGAAGTGCCGAAATCACCTCTCCAGAAGACACACCCACCAGTGCCATGACAGTTTACCATTGCCATGGCAATACCTGGAAGTTACCCCCTCTGGCCATGGCAACAGTCAGAAGTTGCTGCCCATTTTCTAGCTCTTTCTGAATAACCCGCCCCTTGACTTAGCAGTCATTAAAAATGGGTGTAAGTACGGATACAGATCTGCCCCTGGGCTGCTACTCTCAGGACACTGCCCATGGCAGGGGCAGCCACAGCTCTAACCCTGCCACCCCCTCAGTAAAGCTGTTTTCTACCACCGGCTGGTTCTTCAATGCCTTCCTGAGCGAAGGGAAGAAACTGCCCTGCATCAGCGCTGCTGTGCCTTGGCGCCTCGTTTCAGGCAAAGGACTCGTAAAATGGGCCTCACATTGGGAGGACCCAGGTGGGCTGAAGTCTGAGTCAGGGTCATTATCTCTGAGGAAGGATTGGCTGCTCCCATTTACAGACTCAAAGTGAAGGCTGGGCGCGGTGGCTCGCGCCTGTAATCCCGGCACGTTGGGAGGCCAAGGTGGTCTGATCACCTGAGGTCAAGAGTTCGAGACCAGCCTGGCCAACATGGTGAAACCCCTTCTCTACTAAAAATACAAAAATTAGCCAGGTATGATGGTACACGCCCGTAATCCCAGCTAATCAGGAGGCTGAGATGGGAGAATCACTTGAACCCAGGAGGCAGAGGTTGCAGTGAGCCGAGTTTGCACCGATGTACTTCAGCCTGGGTGATAGAGTGAGACTCTGTATCAAAACAAAAACAAAAAACCACAACCAAAAAAGTGAAATGGGGCCAGGCATGGTGACTCACACCTGTAATCCCAGCACTTTGGGAGGCCGAGGTGGGTGGATCACCTGAGGTCAGGAGTTGAAGACCAGCCTGGCCAACATGGTGAAACCCTGTCTCTACTAAAAACACAAAAATTGGCTGGGCGCGGTGGCTCAAGCCTGTAATCCCAGCACTTTGGGAGGCTGAGACGGGCGGATCACGAGGTCAGGAGATCGAGACCATTCTGGCTAACACGGTGAAACCCCGTCTCTACTAAAAAAATACAAAAAAGGCCAGGCGCGGTGGCTCAAGCCTGTAATCCCAGCACTTTGGGAGGCCGAAACGGGCGGATCACGAGGTCGGGAGATCGAGACCATCCTGGCTAACACGGTGAAACCCCGTCTCTACTAAAAAATACAAAAAACTAGCCGGGCGAAGTGGCGGGTGCCTGTAGTCCCAGCTACTCGGGAGGCTGAGGCAGGAGAATGGCGTGAACCCAGGAGGCGGAGCTTGCAGTGAGCCGAGATCCGGCCACTGCACTCCAGCCTGGGCGACAGAGTGAGACTCCGTCTCAAAAAAAAAAAAGAAAAAACAAAAATTAGCTGGGCATGGTAGTGTGTGCCTGTAATCCCAGCTTACTAGGGAGGCTGAGGCAGGAGAATTGCTTGAACCCGGGAGGCGGAGGTTGCAGTGAGCCAAGATTGTGCCACTGCACTCCAGCCTGGGCGACAAGAGCAAGACTCCATCTTTAAAAAAAAAAAAAAAAAAAAAAAAAAGGCGAAGTGAAACATTCCCAAGATTGTAGGGACTGAGACCCACTAAGGGGTCCACAGGCCTCGAGCTCACACTGCCTCACCTCACTCCCAGATTCTCTGCTTTCACTGGGAAAGTGGAGGCTGAGAACACCAACCCCACTGGCCCTGCAGGGCCTCACACCTGGCCATTCCCTTCCTCTGGGCCTTACCCGCATATCTGTCCTCTTGAGCCAGGGGCGTGCTCAGTCCTCTCCAGCTCTAATCCCACCTCCTTGAGAGGGCTGCGGCTGTCACCCTTCTCCCTCCCTCTGTGACTTCAAGCCCTCAGAGCAGGCTGGTCGCCTGGGGAGGTTGGCTCCCCAAGGCCTTTGCAGCCTCCAGCTGCTCCTCAGCTCCCCTTAGCTACTCATGGGGTCCTGGGTTCTGTCCACACCCACCAGTGCATCCACTATGAGTGATGTGCAATCCCCACCTCCAGTTTGGCTTCCAGCTGTCAGGTCCAGGCTCTGTCTCTGGAACAAAGGCTGCCTCAGAACTCAACACATCCAAAGAAAGTCACCTCTTTCCCCAAGACTGTGCCTCCAGCTAATCACCCCCTCTCTTCTCATCCCATCACCTGGCCCCAGTGCAGTCCTGAGTCCTCTCAAGCCCATCTGTCTCCTCCCACCCCTCTCCACTGTCACTGCTCTGGGAACCCCCCTCCCTCGCCTGCCCCAGATGGCACCTCACCAGTGTGCTTCCCCTGCAGAAGCAAGGCCGGGCACACTGATCCCCGCCTTTCTGAACAATCAGCCCTTTCCAAAGTTTCACTCTGGCCAGGTGCGGTGGCTCACACCTGCAAACTCAGTGCTTAGGGAGGACGCAGGAGCTCAAGACCAGCCTGGGAAACTGTACACGTCCATTCTCACACTGCTGTGAAGAACTGCCCAAGACTGAGTAATTTATAAAGATAAGACGTTTAATTGACGCACAAGTCCGCATGGCTGGGGAGGCCTCACGAAACTCACAATGCTGGTGGAAGGTGACGGGAAAGCAGGCACCTTCTTTGCTGGGCAGCAGGAGAGAGAATGAACGCAGGAGGAACTACCAAACACTTATAAAACCATCTGCTCTCATGAGAACTATCACGAGAAGAGCATGCGGGAACCACTCTATGACTCAATCACCTCCACCTGGGCTCTCCCTTGACACCTGGGGATTGTGGGGATTATAATTCAAGATGAGATTTTGGGTGGGGCACAGCCAGACTATGTCAGCAACATAGCCAGACCCTGTCTCTATTAAATAAAATTTAAAAAAAAAAAAAGAAAAAAAAAAGGGGGGGTTGGGGAGGAAAAAAATTTTGATTAAAAAAAGTTCCACTGCCACCCTCTGTCCAGTCACTCCCCTTCCTCTCCCAGCACAGACTCCACAGCCATCACAATTACTTCCAACAGTCCCAACTCCCTCTTTCTTCTGCCGACTTAACCTGGCCAAGTTCAGCTGTGCGGTGACTGCTGCACCCCCTGCTGAAAAAGATGCTGCAAAAGGGCCACCTGCCACTCGGTCAGACTCCCCGCCCACGTCCCCAGGGAAGTGTGTGTACTGTCTCCTCTCCTGCAAGGCACCCTCCCTGCTGCCCTCACTCCACAGAGACCTTGCCCTGCCCTCTTGGCCTCTCCCTGGCTTCCCTCATGCTGAGTGGAATCACTGTCCCTGTTCCTAAGGCCAGTCCTTCCACTGTGCGCAGGACACCAGCCTTCCTCACGCCCCATGGACTTGCTCCCTGGGACTCCTTACGATCTTTCCGCAGCAAACAAACGTGTTCTGGCGACTTACCCCTCCTCAAAATCCTTTCTCCTCGTGGCTTCTATGGCAGAGGCGGCTGACAGCTGACTCCAGCAGCTGCTGTCCCAGTCCCCCTTCGAAGACAGCCCTGGGTGTCTCTTAGTGCAGCCCTGCACGAGGCTTCCGTGCAGTCAGGAGTGGCAGGTGGCTGAACTTCAGTCAATTAGCCTAAGTGGGAAGTGCCCTATGGGACTCCTGGGAAATCGCCTTAAAGAGAAAAGGTACATCCTTTGCCATCTCCATCCTCCATCAGCTGCCGTCTGGAACTAGAAAGTGGTAACTGGGGCTCCAGAAGCTTTTTCTGTTTTGTTTTGGTTTTTGAGACGGAGTTTCGCTCTTGTTGCCCAGGCTGGAGTACAATGGCATGATCTCGGCTCACTGCAACCTCTGCCTCCTGGGTTCAAGTGATTCTCCTGCCTCAGCCTCCTGAGTAGCTGGGATTATAGGCATGTGCCACCACACCCAGCTAATTTTGTATTTTTAGTAGAGACGGGGTTTCTCCATGTTGGCCAGGCTGGTCTTGAACTCCCGACCTCAGGTGATCTGCCTGCCTCGGCCTCCCAAAGTGCTGGGATTACAGATGTGAGCCACTGCACCCGGCCTCCAGAAGCTTTTTTTTTTTTTTTGGGAGACACGGTCTCTCACTCTGTTGGCCAGGCTGGAGTGCAGTGGCGTGATGCAGCCTTGACCTGCCAGGCTAAAGCAGTCCTCTCATCTCAGCCTCCCAAGTAGCTGGGACTACAGGTACTCACCACTGCACCCGGCTGTTTTTTGTATTTTTAGTAGAAGTTGGGTTTTACCATGTTATCCAGGCTGGTCTCGAACTCCTGGGCTCAAGTGAATCTCCCACCTCGGCCTCTCAAAGTGCTGGGATTATAGGCGTGAGCCACTGCGCCTGACCTCCTTGGCTTTACATTCCAGTAACAGGCTGACAGCTCCATATCCTTATGTCTAGCAAGGCCTGGAAGAATTGGGTATTCAACAGTCCGTCCGACATTCTAACTAAACACATGGGTATCTAACAGGCTCAGATTAAGCAGGCCATTTCCAAATTGCTGGTGCTCTTTCCCCCACAAAAGTCCCTAATCAGCCTCCTCTCAGTAAATGGCAGCACCTGGTTGCCCAAGCAGGCACCAAGGAGTCTCCCTTGATGTCTCATTTCCTTACTTTCCAACCCTCCCCAGCAAGTCCTGGCACTTTCCCTTCAGAATCCCCACTTCCGACACCATGAAACTGCCCTTGCCCAAGCCGCCATCAGTTCTCCCCTGGCTGCCTGCGCTCCTGACTCCACTCAGCTCTACATTCTCTGGAGCCGCTGGGATGCAAATGTGTACATCTCTAGAGAGCAGGTTCATGTTTGCAGGGGGCTCTCTTTGGATGACTCCGGCAGATTCACCCTGGACTTCTAGATAACGCTCCTTATTCTTCAGTTACTTCATTAGAAAAAGGCTGGGAAGCCCTGGCTTATATTATAGCCTGTTGTTAGATTATTACAAACTTTCAAATTTTTACCCAAATACTTGCAGTATTTAAAAATCAAATATGCCAGACGTGGTGGCTTGCGCCTGTAATCCCAGCACTTTTGGGAGGCTGTGGCAGGAGGATTGCTTGAGCCCAGGAGTTGGAGCCCAGCCTGGGCAACATGGTGAAACCCTGTCTCTACTAAAAATACAAAAAAATTACCCAGGTGTGGTGGCGCACACCTGCAATCCCAGCTCCTTGGGAAGCTGAGGCAGAAGAATTGCCTGAACCTGGGAGGCAGAGGTTGCAGTGAGCTGAGATCACACCACCGCACTCCAGCCTGGGTGAAAGAGCGAGATTCCGTACCCCCCGTCCCCCCAAAAAAATCATGAAATTCCCTATTTCACCTAGCCTTTTTTAGGGAAAGCAACTAATATATTTCTTGTAAACTAGGGGGTTGAAGTTGAATTATCTTCATCTTAGTTTCTGCTGAGACCCCCCCAAGGCATGGTCCATGGGCCAAATGCCACAGAGAGGAGCAGGACCAGCAGCTACCTGGACTGTGACACCAGGTGGTCTCAAGCGAGCTCACGTTTCTGCTGGGAATGTCGTCTATAAAGAAGCTGGAAGTTTGAGGATGAGTTTCAGAGGCCACTGAGAAGCTATGAATCTTACCACCCATGGAGGAAGGTGGTGGGGTTTCTGCTTCACCTCGAACCAACAGAAGACAGTGTGTAGAGGGGAGGCCCTGAGAGTCAGGAGCCAAAGATAGACAGGCCTGGCCAGAGGGAGCACATCCTCCAAAGTGAGGGAGCTGCCAACAGAAGAGGGCAGGGGACATGCCTGTGAAAGCTCAGGAGAATGCACCATGGCCGAAGTCAGTTCACAGCAGTTATCGGCGAATGATGAACTGCTCCCCACCTCATGCCCCTCTGAGCAACTTGGGCAAAAGAGTGACAGCACCAGGTGGACAAATAAAATAAGGCTGAGGCCAAACATAAGCTGCTCTCCCTCTGCAGAGAGCGAGGTTCCCTGTGGGCCCACAGTGAAAGGGGCGGCCTCTCTCCAAATGCAGCTCGAAGGACTCAAAGAACTTGTTCCTGTGCTGGGCGGGGACTCCATCTGCCCAGGGCACGGCTTGCCCTACATATCACCTAGGGACAGCAGGAGAACAAGCCCTAGAGGAAACTTAAGACAGTGGGAGACCAAAATAAAGGTGCTTTGGATTGGATTGAGCTTGTTCATAGCAGTAGGACTAGCATTTTGAACATCTTCTGCAATTGTGTTATTTGCCTTCTCAACCTGAATACATAATTGATCAGCTTAAGTTCACCGACAGTGGGGTACGCTTACTAATTTGATGGATTCGGTGACCTAGTGATTTCTACCTGCTGTGATGATGGAATCTGAGACCTCCATTTCTCAGTTTTTCTTTTTCTGGTAATTTGGGAGAGACAGACGGGAATTTGGTATGGAAAGGTGGCTTTTAGGATTCTCAATGAAATAAGACAATAAGCAGTGTCTCAGAGTCAAACTTATGAAAGGGGAGAAAACCTATAATCCTTGGAGCATTTTTAATTTTTGGAGAAACGGCAATACCAGCTCACAGAGGAGGATCAGAATTCCAGGGAGCCGTGGCCAGGACTGAGGCGGAGGAATGAATGCTGACGGGAGACGGCAGCTGACGGGACCTCCCGAGAAGCAGCCACTTCCCTGAAATGCGGGCCCTGCTCACAGATCCCAGGCGAAAGCTGCACCTTAGAGGGCAGAAATCATACTTGGAGGAAATCAGAACTGGGTGGCCTCTGAGGAGTGGGCTGGGCTGACTGGGAAGCAGAAGCAGCTTTCCTGAAAGGGCTCTGAGGTTACACAGGAGTCACATTTGTCACTTTGAAGATTTGTGCATTTTGCTGTATGTAAATCTTACCCATCCTCCAAAAACAGTAAACGAGTTAATGATATACACTTGGAAGTGGTTGGGGCGGGTACTGCCTGCAATATACTTAGAAATGCAAAAAAAATAAGTTAGATGGAAGAATGGAAAGTTATGTGACATAGAAATAAAGCAAAATGGGTAACTGTAGAATTGAGATGAAAGATATACAATTCTTTCAATTCTCTGTAGGTTTGAAATTTTTCATAAAAAAATACTGGGCATGGGTACACCTTTGCTGTACCGGCAAATGTCCTTCTGAAACTCAGAACCCATGCTTTTCCCTCCAGGCCTAGGACAGCTGTCAGTTTCTAACCTTGACAGTATACACGCTACTTTTGAGTACAAAAACACTAGGGATTTTGTATGTGGAATACCATTATTTAGATTCTTAAAAATCTGAATTTTGGCCAGGCGCGGTGGCTCATGCCTATAATCCCAGCACTTTGGGAGGCCAAAGCAGGCAGATCACCTGAGGCCAGGAGTTTGAGACCAGCCTGGTCAACATGGGGAAACACCATCTCTACAAAAAAAATACAAAAATCAGCCCGGGCGTGGTGGTGGGCGCTTATAGTCCCAACTACTTGGGAGGCTGAGGCAGGAGAATCACTTGAACCTGGGAGGTGGTGGTTGCAGTGAGCCGAAATTGTGCCACTGCACTCCAGCCTGGGTGACAAGAGAGAGACTCCGTCTCAAAAACAAAACAAAACAAAAAAAACCCTTAATTTTAACCTTCTTCCCCCCACCCCCCCGTAAACCTCCTCTGCGGCCATGAATTTTTACATCTTTTTTTTGAGACAGGGTCACCCAGGCTGGAGTGCAGTGGTAGACTCATAGCTCGCTGCAGCGTCCATCTCAAGCAATCCTCCCTCCTCAGCTTCCCCAGCAGCTGGGACTAGAGGTGCGTACCACCACACCCTAATTTTCATATTTTTGGTGAAGATGAGGTTTTGCCATGTTGCCCAGGCTGGTCTTGAACTCCTGGGCTCAAGCAATCCATCTGCCTTGGCCTCCCAAAGTGCTGGGATTACAGGCAGGAGCCACCGCACCTGGCCAAATTTTTACATCTTGAGTCCAAGGAATTATGCTTGCCTTGCCGCATTACAAACTCCTGATGTACATGGTGGGCTCCTGATGTACAAAATCCTGGTGCTCAAGGGACTGGGAGGTGGAGCATCTTCATTTTCGTAAGAAACCTTCCCCAGGACATTGGATGGGGAACTTTAAGGCAAACAAGAGGGAGTAGTAGGGGGACTACGGGAAGGTGGAAGGGACAGGCCTCCAGCCCTATTCTGAACCCTTGCTTTGGAGCCAGAACGCCTCCTCCCTCCAGGGACAGAACCCCAACCCCCCTCCTAGAAACCTGACCTCTCCTCCTCCGACCTCCTTCCCCATTATCCTTCTTGGAGAAACTCAAGCAGAAGCACAGAAGAGCCTCAGACTTGGATCCCAGCTTCTGAGAACACAAGGGAGATGCTGCTTGGCCACACCCCAGGTTCGTCTGCAGCACAGAACCTAGCAGATAATCAACAAGCAGGGTCTGCCGTCACCTACTCTCAGGGGGCACTTCCTAGGGAAGCAGGGACAAGGGACACCAGAGTGTGTCTCAGACAACCAACATTACTTAAGATTCAGGGAAAACTATTTGAGGGTTATTTTTATATTAAGATAATCATAGATGTATTATAGAGTGGAAAATTCCTATCATCTTTCATTACAGTAGATTTTGAAGAAATTTTGCCAAGCTCTTATAAACTACACCCCTCAACTCCAAAGAGTACGTATTTTACTCCTCCGATACCACTGAGGAAGCCTCCCTGGAAAATCTGGGCAGGTATGATTGCTAGATGGAAGAACTCACAGACAGTGGCGACTTCTGGGGCAGGGAGGACAATGACGGGGATTTCCAGGCTCACACTACACAGTGCTGAGTCTTTTTCCTGTGTAACAGGAAACAGACAAAAAGAAAAACCCTAATCAAATTAAATACATGTGTTTTCAGGGGAAAAAACAGGAGAGTGGCTGGATGAGGGTGTGTGGGAGCCTGAGTGCAGGTGAATTCTGGGACGCTGTCGGCGGGAGGACCCCTGCACTCCGAGTCTACGGGGCAGATGTTTGCCCAGGACGGGCTCACTCGGGTGAATGGGGGCCCTCCAGGATTTCTGGAGCAGATAGTGTGGGAAGAGCAGGGATATTGGAGTCCGAGACCTGTGTCCTGGCTGTGAGGGCGTAGGTAAGCCGTTCTAAGCCCAAGTCCCCATGTCTGAGGTAGCCCCAACACGCTGTCTGCAGAGGGTACCGTTAGGTGAGAGCTATGTAGATTACATGCCAGGTGCATTCCGGGTCCTCAGTAAGTACCACTCTTCCCCAGTGCAGCATAGTAGAAAAAAATCTTTCAACACTGGCAGCAGTGGGAAACGGTAAAAGAAGGACGAGGGCCAAGAGGCCCAGAAGCCAGGGCACTGATTTGACACCAAGCTACACGAAGGACGGCCACCGGCACAAGCAGCAGCAGCAGGCCTCTCGGAGCCGTGAACATGATCTCCCTCCAGGACTGACGGAGGCAGCCGGGCCTCTGACGTGTGATTACACAGGAAGAAAGAGGCCTTTTCAACCTAGTGTTTAAAGACACAACAGCCGGGTAAGCATTTTGGTTATTTTTAGTTAAAGAAAAACAGCTTTCTCCAAGGGCGACAAAGTGAACTGAAGGTCAGAAGGAAGCTGGGTGCGGGCTTCTTGCAAGCTCTTGCTCTAAAACCTGGAAGTGAGGAGAGACGGCCCTCCGGAGCTCTGGGGAAGGTTGGCGAACACAGGGGTTCCTTTGGTGGGGGAGGAAGAGCTGCCAGCCCACACATGGTCACTGGATTGGTCTGAGTGGGTTCCAAGGCGACTGCCACATGCCAGTCCACTGACATGATCGACTAACATTCTTGGGGGACATTAAATTAAGGAATGACACAGGGAGCCGAGAGTGGCTTATTCGGTTGGATTCTGAATCACAATCAGGAAATAGTCTTTATCTGCAAAAGAAAAAAATGACACAAAAAATCACTAAATGTAAAATGAGAGAAAAACACACAAGAAAGCAAATAAACCATTAAATCACTAACCATAAAATGAGAAAGGGGGTGAAAGCAATAAAAAGCATCAACGCTCAGCATCTCCAAATGCTGGGAAAACAAGATAAACCTGTAAGGTTCCTGCGGGGGCCCCTGCAAGAGGGGCCTCCCCGTACCGGGCAGCAGGCACTCTACAGTGTCCCCTCTTCTAATCCTCCCCACGACAGTGGCAGCAGGTAGGCAGGATTCTCACCCCTGTTTTCCAGGTCGGGGGACTCTGGTTCAAAGAGCTCCAATGAATTGCCTAAGGCCATGGTTCTCAAACTAGGGGCATCCCAACCACCTGGAGGGCTCCACGCCCAGAACCATCATTTAGTGGGGCTGGGGCAAAGCCCAAGAGTTTGCATTTCTCTAACAAGTTCCCAGGTGATGCTGATGTTGTAGGCTGTGGGAGGACCGCTGGCTTAAAGTTACCCAGCTACTTAGTGTCAAAGATGGAATTCCGACATAACCACTGGATTTGGGGTAGTGTCATTTTCTTTTTTTTCTATCTCTTTTTCCCCCTCAAGACAGGGTCTTGCTCTGTCGCACAGGTTGAGTGCAGTGGTGCGATCATGAGTCACTGCAGCCTTGACCTCCAGGGCTCAGGTGATCCTCCTGCCTCAGCCTCCTGAGTAGCTGGGACTACAGGCACACCCCACCAAACCTGGGTAAATTTTTAAGAAGATTTTTGTAGAAGGTCAGGTGTGGTGGCTCATGTAGCACTTTGGGAGGCCAAGGTGGGCAGATCACTTGAGGTCAGGAATTCAAGACCAGTCTCTAGCCAACATGGTGAAACCCTGTCTCTACTAAAAATACAAAAATTAGCCAGGCTTGGTGGCAGGTGCCTGTAATCCCAGCTACCTGGGAGGCTGAGGCAGGAGGCCTGCTTGAACTTGGGAGACAGAGGTTGCAGATCGCCTCACTGCACTCCAGCCTGGGTGACAAAATGAGACTCCATTTCAAAACAAAAAAAGTTTTTTGTACAGATGGGGTCTCACTATGTTGCCCAAGATGGTTGCAAACTCCTGGGCTCAAGTGATCCTCCTGTCTCAGTCTCCCAAAGTGTTGGGATTATAGGTGTGAGCCACCACACCCAGCCAGCTAATGTCAATTTCTGTCACAAACTCAATTTGTTGGCTTTCCAGAACCTTCTGAATAAGAAAATTTCGAAAGGGGACAAAGCTGCCTGGATTCCAGCTCCAGGGATCTGGCCCAGTAAGGAGGAATGTCCACCATGAAATCACAGCAAGTCCAAGTCCTTGGAGGTGAGCCTGAGTGCCTCTCATTTTACTGAAGAGCAAACTGGGGAAGTGGTATTATTGGATTTAGGGCTTGATAATTTGGAATAAAAGACACTGATATTACTGATTGTGCCTGTTTTTATCAGTGGCTTTTTAATTCTGTTTTCATTAGTGATTTTTATGTATGCAGATTTACCCACTTAATCCAACTGCAAACATTGATCAAGGCTTCTTTGTGTCCCAGTCTGGGCCACCCACTTCTCATACGGCCCCTCAGTGAGCCCTCGAGTCACTCTGAGAACACGGAGGCTCAGAGAGTTAAAGGGCTTGCCCAATCAAGGAAAATCCACAGGTGGAATGGGGACAGGGACCTGGGTTTGACCCCATACTCCGAACTACCCTGGTCTGCTGCCCCCTGCTGAGCATGAGAGAAATGAGGACCTCAGCCAAGTTGCTTTGTGGCTGTTCAGAGCCGAGCCTAAAGCTTGGTTCTTCCCACAAAGATGGGCTGTTGCAACTGGGAAGAAACAGAAATGAAATGACTCACAGTTTCATGGCTAACCAGTCTGCATTCATAAAAATCACTAATGAAAACAGAAATAATTAACAAGCCACTGATAAAAACAGGCACAATCAGTAATATCAGTGTCTTTTATTCCAAATTATCAAGCCCTAAATCCAATAATACCACTTCAAGTGCTTTGTGACAGGTAATGTGTGTTGAAGGTTGTGTGGGCTGAGTTAGTTACCTCAGCTTTAGTATTAGTGAAGTTAATAAGTGAAAACTAGAAGTCTGTTCTTTTTTGTTTTGTTTTTTGAGACAGGGTCTTGCTGTCGCCCAGGCTGGAGTGCAGTGGCACGATCATGGCTCACTGCAGCCTCAACTACCCAGACTCAAGCAATCCTCCTACCTAAGCCTCCCAGGTAGCTGGGAATACAGGTGCCACCATGTCCGGCTAACAAAAGTTTGTGTTAAGATGTCCTGGCCAGGCATGGTGGCTCACGCATATAATCCCAGCACTTTGGGAGGCCGAGGTGGGAGAATCGCTTGAGCCCAGGAGTTTGAGACCAGCCTGGGCAGCATAGTGAAATCCTGTCTCTACCAAAAAAAAAAGTCTGGGTGTGGCGGCGCAGGCCTGTGGTCCCAGCTACCAGGGAGGCTGAGGTGGAAGAGTTGCTTGAGCCTGAGCGGTTGAGGCTGCAGCGAGCCATGATCGCACCACTGCACTACAGCCTGGACAAGAGCTAGACCCTGTCTCTGAAAAAAAAAAAAGTCTGTTCACGTGGGCGGTTCTGGGCCAGGGTGGGGTGAATTTGGCACACATGTGGAGAGCCACGCTGTCTGGAACACCTGCTGCTGTCTACGGCCTGGGAAGCAGCTCCTCAGCTGGATGGAGTCAGGCCAGGCGGGTGGGAAGGCGTGGATCTCCCTCGTGGGCCAGGCTGCTCCAGGCTGCCCACAATGTGTAGGGTGCTAACTACAGTCTCATATGGGCACCTCTGGCAGTAGCCAGGCCTGCTCTACGCCCATGGCCACCCCTGGGTCCTGTGCTCTGTAGCCATCCTGAGGCAATTCAGTGCCAGTGCCTCCTAGGCTCTGCGTGGTGGCTCCTGACCACAGGAATTCTGCACCAAAACCCAACTATTTTTTCTTGGCCACATAAAAGTGGGTATGTCAAAGTGTCAAATCACTGGTTTTCATCCTAACACTATGCCCCACAGACATCCCTGACTCCACCCCCACTGCTGACCCCACCTCTGACCCACATCAGTGGGGTGTCAGCAGTGGAGGGAGGTTTACAGAGTCATTCATTTATTTAATCAATGGATATTTGCTAGATGCTTACTATGTGCTTACAAGCCCCTGCCCTCATGGAAGTTACTCTCAAGTGGAGGAGACGGCCTTAAAAATGCAGGTAAGCATTTGGTGGCGAGGAAGGACTGAGTGGCAGCAGTGAGGCTGAGCCAAAGAAGCACGCTCTGTGTGTAAGACAAGCTCAGCACGCCACCGTCCTCCAGGACAGCGCCGCGTGTGTGCAGGAGAGACAGAGTGTGACTTGAGAGCACAGGCGCCCCCTGCAGTGCCACCAAGGAGAGGGACTGGCCACCTCATCCTCCTCCACTGACAAGGTCATGGGATCTCCGGGCCTGTGAACCCCAAGGAGAACCCCCTACTTGGGAGCTGCCCATTCTGGACTCAAGCACCAACCAAACTCATGGGCTCTGAATGCCTGTGGGTCTTCAGGGCCAAACTGCAGGTGCCACTGCTGCCAAGTTGAGACTTGAATGGCCAGGAGCTTTCAGACGACGCTGTTCTTCCGGAGGAGACATTCTCAGGAGCTTTATGCCAAGGGACACTGTCCGTGAAGAATCTGTCTGATTTTGAGACCATGTAATTTGCTCCTTTCTCCCATACCCTGAACTCCCAGTCGGCCATTGGGAAGCATAAGGTCTGCTATGCACAGGGTGAGTAGAGGCATCGTTCCCAGCCTTTTTTTTTTTTTTTTTTGAGACAGAGTCTCGCTCTGTCTCCCAGGCTGGAGTGCAGTAGCACGATCTCAGCTCACTGCAAGCTCTGCCTCCCGGGTTCAAGCGATTCTCCTCCCTCAGCTTCCCAAACAGCTGGGATTACAGGTACACGCCACCACGCCACGCTAATTTTTATATTTTTAGTAGAGACAGGGTTTCACCATGTTGGTCAGGCTGGTCTCGAATTCCTGACCTCGTGATCCACCTGCTTCAGCCTCCCAAAGTGCTGGGACTACAGGCGTGAACCACCGTGCCTGGCCTCTCAGCCCGACTTTTAGGGGAGTGAAGCTTTGTCCTCTGCAGCCACACAACATGACGTCCTGGGAGGGATTTCAGTTTAAATCTGATTCCAAGGCTTTTTCCCCCAACCCAGGTCAACACACTCAACCAGGCAGGGTGGCTCAGGACATCAGCACAGCACAGTCCCCTACTCGACATTTCACAGATGTAGATTTGCAGGTGTTCTGTGACTTGCCCAGGGTCATGCTTGTGGGAGGCAAAGCTGGGAAAACAGATTCTGCGCCTCCTGCAGTCTTTTCTCCCTGATGGATCAGGCAGTACACATGGACGGCGTGATTTTGGAATAAAAAGACTCTGGAGTTATTCTTATGTTCTTCTCTGTGACTGACTTGCTCTGTCCCCACCCCTCTAGGGAGTGTCCCAGGGAAACTGGGCTGCTGTGACTGGCTCTGTAGTTCTTTCCTTCCCATCCTTCCAGGCCTGGTGACAGAACCTATGCTGGTCTGCTGCGTGGAGCGGCTGACCCCCCATCAAATGACCTCAGAACTCTGTGGCCTCTGTGTTGCCACGTCCAGAGCACTCAGTGTCCCCAGATCCCCCGCTGCCTTCCTTTATCTGGGTCCTAATCATAATCCTATCACCTCCTGCCCTAAAAACCTTTGCTTGCAAGATCAAGTCCATGCAACCGAGTTAGGTGTTTGTGGCCCCTTCTAAACTGGACCAAAGTCTCACCTCCCACTGCTCCCCACTCACATCCTGATGCCCTAGATAAGCGGCACTGCAGCGGAAGTGCACCATCACACGCACACATGACACACACACACTCAACTATGTGGCTCAGCCAAGAAAAAGCAGGGTGAGAAGTCACGAGGCAGAGATGGTCCTGGAACCTCTGTCTGCCACCCTAGTCCATGAGTGAGAGCGAGGGGGCCGGGCAGGAGATGTGGCTCTGTTGCTGGCTCCTGTGCTCCCATCCTTGTGGGCTCCTCCCAGAATGAGCATCTCCTCACCCCGAGAATGATCCTAAGGACTAAACACAGGCCTTGGTTGCACCACACAACCCTCAAATGCAAGGCAAGCACCTCGTGTAAAAGAAACATGGCAATCTGCTCCGGTGTGGGAGGAAGAGCTGGCTGCAACGGGCCTAAAGACAGGCCTGGTCTTTACAAGTGGGCAGAGAACATGTTTTCAAGGATAAAACGATACGGTACTTTTGTTTTACATTTTGGAGCAGAATCACTGAATATTCTTCCAAATGTGGCTTTCCGCCCCTCCGCCTTGCTCACACTGCTTCCTGTGCCCTTAAGATTCAGTTCCGGTGTCCCCTCTTCTGGGAAGCCTTTGCAGACAGCCCCAGACAGGCCTGGCCACACCCTCCTCTATGTCCCAAATGCCTTTGAGTTTTCTCCTATCAAGGCAGGGGAGACACACATGATGCTCACGTGTCTGTCTATCCCAGGAGACTGGGTTCCCCTCTGGGGCCAGTCCCTGGGCGGATCTGCTGTGGGACACCAGCTGGAGGCTGGCTAGGCAGTAAGGCAACAACCCAGTTCCTTCAACTCCTCGGGCCCTGCCTGGATCCTCTGGAGACATCACTGTGCCAGGCCTCCTGATGAGGCAGAGAATGTGCCGTGAGGTCTGCTCCTACATGGGGAGGTAGAAAACCCCTTACCTGGTGCAACCATAATTTCATTTTTCTTGGAGCGAATTCGAAGGAAGGTGAGATCGTTCTGAGGGTCGATTTCACGCACGGTGCTCCGTGCCTTCAGGATGAAGCTGTGCATGAGGCTGGCGTACTGGGTGGTAGTGGGGTTGTCCATGGTGCTCTTGATGGGAATGCCTGAGGGGAGAGCAGACGGAGCCTGAGAGGATGTGGAGCCCCTTCTGCCGAGCTCCCACCCACACCCCTAGTGGAAAGAACTGGAATAGCAATTCTCAGTCAATGCCACCATCCGCAGAGGGCTTGCTATGTGATAGGCATGGTGCTGAGCCCCAAAGCATGCCAGTGCCATGCCCTAGAACTACTCCACGGGTGGCAACACCATCTCATCCCCCTGCGAGGCAACAGGAGCTCTGAGCGGTGAGGCAACCTGTCTGTGGTCACACAGTGGGGCAGGATTCACATGTAGGCCTGCTGTCTCACTCCCGGTTCCTTTCCCACAGTGGGGCAGGACTCACAGGCAGGGCTGCTGTCTCACTCCCGGTTCCTTTCCCACAGTGGGGCAGGATTCACATGCAGGCCTGCTGTCTCACTCCCGGTTCCTTTCCCAGGGCTGATTGGTTCCCAGCAGTAAAAAGAGACACTAGCTCTGATTCATGAAGGGACACAGATTAAAAAAACTAATAAAATAAGGTTTTTGTTTTTTTGTTCAAAAAAGGAGAGACTCTCATTCATAGTGCTTAGACTTGAAACCAGGAAGCGCTTTTACAAATTTCTTTTTTTTGAGACGGAGTCTTGCTCTGTCGCCCAGGCTAGAGTGCAGTGGCTCACGGCAACCTCTGCCTCCCGGGTTCAAGTGATTCTCCTGCCTCAGTTTCCCGAGTAGCTGGGACTACAGGCACGTGCCACAGTGCTCAGCTAGCTAATTTTTGTATTTTTAGTAGAGACAGAGTTTTATCATGTTTGCCAGGCTGGTCTCGAACTCCTGACCTCAGGTGATCTGCCCGCCTCAGCCTCCCAAAGTGCTGGGATTACAGGCATGAGCCACCGTGCCTGGCCTTACAAACTTCTTTTATTTATTTTATTACTATTATTTTTGAGATGGAGTCTTGCTCTGTCACCCAGGCTGGAGTGTAATGGCGTGATCTCGGCTCACTGCAACCTCCGCCTCCCTGGTTCAAGTGATTCTCCTGCCTCCACCTCCTGAGTAGCTGGGACTACAGGCGCGCACCACCACACCCCGCTAATTTTTGTATTTTTAGTAGAGACGGGGTTTCATCATACTGGCCAGGCTAGTCTTGAACTCCTGACCTCATGATCCACCCGCCTCGGCCTTCCAAAGTGCTGGGATTACAGGCGTGAGCCACCATGCCCGGCCACAAACTTCTAAACACTAAAAAGTAGAAGAGAAAAAGTCAGCTTGTGCTGGGACATAACCGTCACGATTTCCACCCAAGGCAGGCTTGGGGTGCAGCTGTAAACACACTGTCCACATGGCCGTGCCCCCAGATTAAAACATGTTTTTCTATGTTTGCACAACAGGCACAGAAACAGGAAACATGTTCACCCTTTGTAAACAGCACTGCTACCTCTTTCAAAGAGCCCACTAAGTGGGCGGTCCACAGAGCTCCCCAGCCCCTACTGTTGGCTACTTAGGGGCTGGGTTTGTTACCAGTAACAAACTGGGCAGTAACAAACTGTAACCAGTAACAAACTGTAACCATTAACTGGGCAGTGAACAGCACCTTATACCAAGCCTTTTGTTTGGAGGACTGTTTCCTTGAGATGAACCATTAAATGGACTTATTCACTGGATGGTGTCTACTGTCACAGAGGTGAGGAATGTAGCTCACACTGAGCCACCTCAGGCCATAATTGGGCCAGCAGGTACCTGTGAATTGGCTGTGACATATGAGCAGAAGGCTCTATCCATGAGACCCCCAAGAGCCCACCAGCTGACAGGCACTTGAGGAGTGTGGCACAAGTGGCTCCTCATAAGAAGTGGCCAGCTTTGGGGCCCAGGACCCTGCTTGTCCTGCCCACAGCTGCTCAGCCTAGGGATCGGCCAAAGGCAGTTATCAGGCCGACCGGCTGAGTAGTAAAGAAACCGGCCCAATCTTGTCTTCCTAGGGCACCAGGAATGCAAGGGTAGGCAGAAGAGGACACGGTGGCAAAAGAAGCAGGTGAGTCAGAGAGGCTTTTTGAGCCAAGTGATGTCAGGAGAAGAGGCTGTAGTCATCACTTGTCTGCAAGGGACAAGACGACCAGATCACCAGGGCTGCTGCTGGCTCCTGGATGGCCACAATGTACACGGCAGGGCCCTGCAAGGCCTTGCTCTACAGTTGAAGCTTCCTGAGGATGGCACCAATGAGTGTGTCCATTATAATCTACCCACGATGAGGCGGTGATGGGGAAGGAGCCACCACGACTCTTTCTGTCCACGCTCACATTCCTGGGGGCCTAAGAAAACAAGACTGGGCCAGTTTCTTGCCACCCAGCAGGTCGGTCTGATAACTGCCTTTAGTTGAGTCCTAGGCTGGGCAGCTATGGGCCAGATTAATAGGGTCCTGGGCTCCAAACTGACCTGTGCTTACACCCAACTCTGCCCTTCACAGCTATGCAGCCTTGGGCATGTGATGAAACCTCCTGAGCTTCCACTGCCTTATCTATAAAATAATATCTGTGCTTCCAAGTGCTGCTGGGCGGGCTGAATACTGCTTAATTCATTTAAGAATGTTTAGCAAGAGTACACTTAATAAATGTTAATAAATAAACACTATTCACACAGGAAATGCCATTTGCATTAATCTGAGGGGATGTGACTATTGCTTAAACCTGCAAGGGGCTTGCTAAAACACAGCCCACCCACCGAGGGCCAGGACCAGAGCCCAGGCAGAGCTCTGGGTTGGCTGTTCTTGCTACCTGGCAGGAAACCCTCCCCTTAGCTCATCTTTGGGCCCCAATGGTAAGAGGCCTACAGTCTCAAGGCTTGGCATGGTTTGGGTGATCAGACCCCTTGACCTTCTCTTTTTACACACCGCAAAGCCACCTTCTCACAGATCCCTCTGCCTGGAACTTTCTTTCCTTCCCCTATTCACTCATGATTCCCACTTTGGTCCCTGAGGTCTCCATCTTCGGGTGACACCTCTCATCCCCACTGGTGGCACTGACCCAGCACCACACAGCTTTCCCAGGCTGACACCGCAGCATTACACTGTGATCATTATTCTATCTCCCACCATAATGTAAGCTCCCCAAGGGCTTGACCAAGTCTCATTTGCTCACTAGTGTCCCTAGAGAGACATCATTAAGCTTTTACTGCTGTTGGTAAGTGAGTGGTCAAAGGGTCTACTTTCACTAGTTTGGACAGATATTGGCATGAAGAGTCTGATCACATCCATACAAGCAGGAGCTGTGTAAAACAGACAAGAAACTAAACATCTGCTGGCTCACTCCAAAAACAAAAGAAAACGTGCAAGTACAGGGCCAAGGACCAAAACCGGGAAGAAGTTCAAACAAGGACAAAGATTAATTCCAGATTCACTGGATGCCAGAGCTGGAGGAGACCTCAGAGACAGCCTAGTTATTAGGCCACCTGCTCCCAGCCTCTGCCTTCACAAATGAACACTGTGGAGCCTGCAGAAGTAGCTGGTCATCTGGGAGGCACAATTTCTAACTTGGGGCTCTGATCTGCTGGGATATACCCCCAAGGCTCTTCCAACACACCCAGTTCCTTCAAGCAATAAAAGACATCTAAAAAATTCAACAGACACTTTAATCAAACACCAACTCTGTGCCAACACCATCCTAAGTACTACAGACAGCAGTGAACACAAGAGACCAATCTTTGCCTTCACTTATTCTGCCTGTGTGAGTAGCAGCAGAGGATGGCAGGGGGTCTGGAAAAGTATAAACAGAATGAAATTTCCCTTGCGTTTTCGGTAAAACTGCTTAAACTCACACTTTTATTATGAAACACTATTTGAGTCTAGTCGAGGCGGAGATGTCAAAAGGCAGTGGCAGGTGGCTGGAAAGTATTGGGACTTGGGTATGTCATGGGTTCAGGGGCAGGAGCAGGAGCAACCACTCTGGGCTGGGGTGATCAGGGAGGGGGTCCTGAAGAAAGAAGCAGCTGTGCTGAATGTTGGTGGGTGGGTAGGAAAACCCTAGATAAGATCATTGGCATCCCAATACAATTATCCCCAAATCATCATCTTTAATGGAAGCTTCCAGAGGGCTTAAAGGCCCCATGGATCAGTGGGAAGTGTGACCAACCCAGATTCCGGGTTCTGACCACATTCATCTACAGCTGGGTGACCTTGGGCGGTTATCCACACCTCTCTCAGCTTTGGGTTTCTCATCTGCAAACTGGGCAAACCCTTGCCTCACAGGGTCACTGTGTGAGATGTAAATGAGACACTGACGTGGGGGCCCTGAGAATGGGACACAAGTTAAAGACACACACACACACACTCTAACTGAGACATTCATAGGCATTTTGTGCCAGGCACTATTCTAAAAGCTTCCCCTAGAGAAAGGCAGAATTATGATCCACACTTTACAAATTAGAAAACTTAACAGAGAAAGTGGCTTATGCCCAAAACCACATAGCTGGTAAGTAAGTAGGGCCTGGATTCAAAGTCAGGCGGGCTCATTCTGCATTCCATGTTCTCAGCTATGCTGCAATCAGCCCCATGAGTACACAAAAAGGCAGCACTCATTAGCATCCAAAAGGTAAGCAGCTGGGGCTTCCCAGTGAAAAGGCTTGGCTTTAGGGGCAGTTTTAAGGCAAGAATGAGGGCCTCCCCTGTGCGAGTACTGTGGAAGCCTGGGGGTCAGAGCTGGGGCCGCTGGACCCTGGGGTTGTTTCCTTGGAGTCAAAATGTCCAGTCCCAGAAGACAGTTTCTCTCTTAGTGACAGAAGTCTTTCAGGTCTTGGAGTAAGAAGTGCCCAAAAGAGATTCCCTGGACCATCACAGGACTCGAGGCAGTTGAGGGCTGAAGAGGGAAAGGAGCTGCCTCAGGCCACCCAACTGATTGGGGCAGCCCTGAGCAGGGGGCCTGCTCCTACCTCCACAATGCTCCCAGCCTCCTGTAAATGAAATGAGCACATGGTTTAATCAGAACTAGGCAGGGCTGGGGAGCACATTCTTTCTAGCTCTGTGCTTGTCAGGGTTCTGCTGACTTGGAAATCAACATTTTTTTTTTTTTTTTTGAGACAGAGTTTCGCTCTTGTCGCCCAGGCTGGAGTGCAGTGGTGTGATCTCGGCTCACTGCAACCTCCGCCTCCTGGGTTTAAGCGATTCTCCTGCCTCAGCCTCCCGAATAGCTGGGATTACAGGTGCCTGCCACCATGCCCAGCTAATTTTTATATTTTTAGTAGAGACGAAGTTTCACCATGTTGGCCAGGCTGGTCTCGAACTCCTGACCTCAGGTGATCTGCCTGCCTTGGCCTCCCAAAGTGCTGGGATTACAGGCGTGAGCCACCGCGCCCGGCTGGAAATCAACATTCTATCCAAGGACATAGCACCTCCACTTTGTTGCCCTTGATGGCTTTCATTCTGCTTGATTTAAGTAGGAATTGCTGAGAATTCTGCTTCTCCAAAACAAGTCCTAGACTGACAACACACATAAGAGGCTCTCTAACAGCACTGAAAAAATTAGAGCCCACTGAATACACTGGGCCAGAGAATTTGGGGGGCCCCGCAACTGGGCATGGCCTGACCTCTTGGGATGTCCACATGTGTCTGTAAAGGTGGCCGCAATAGCATCTACCCTACGAGGCAGCCAAGAAACACATAAACAAACTGTGCCCGGCAGCACGCCAGGCACGTGACAGATACAGGTACTGCTGTATTACCTCTACCCACAGAGCTGCCTGTAAATCCTGGCCTGTGGGAGCAGCCTCTGGGCTGGGCACTGAAAGGCCTACATACTTCATTATTATGATGATGATGATTATTTTTAAAGAGACAAGGTCTTGCTCTGTGCTGGAGTGCAATCACAGCTCACTGCAGCCTTGAACTCCCTGGATCAAGGAATCCTCCTGTCTCAGCATCCTGAGTAGCTAAGACTACAGGCGTGTGCCACCACACCTGCCTAATTTTTCTTTTTTTTTGTGGAGTTGGGGTCTCACTACATTGCCCAGGTTGGTCTTGAACTCCTGGGCTCAAGTGATCATCCTGCCATGGCCTCACGAAGTGCTGGGAACAGGTGTGAGCAACCATGCACCACGCCCAGCTATTATAACAATTATTAATCTACTCATTATGGCATCTAACATGCTTGCAAAAATTTCAGGTTTTTTCCTTTGGGATTATTGCCTTTGAACACAGTCCTTGGGAATCACCAAATCAAAGGGGCTGACGGCTACACCCACTGTGGTCAGTTCATTTAACGTTCACTGACCTGACTCTGCGGCCTGTGGTGAATGACACGGGAACAGAGGTGAGTCAGGCATGGTCCTGGTCTTTCTTCATTGGCCACGCTGCTCTATCAGCAGCAGCGTCTCAGTGGACTCCTCTCGTCCCAGCCTCACATAAACTGGTTTATGTTATTTTTGTAAACTCCAGTAGGGTAGTTTTTAAATAGGCCAAACCCCTTCCCAAATTAAAACCAATGTAGAAACACAAACTGATGGTTCTTAGTATGTGTGCTCTGACTGAAGTGGATGACAGGAACCTCAGCCTCTACCTCTACTCCCAGGGTAGCACAGGACCCCTAGGTTTAAGGAACACAGCCCTGAAAACATGATCTGAGGCAGTCTCTCCAAGGGAAGGCCTTCGGAAAGAGACAGAACTGCTGTGAATCTTAGGCCTGTGGCTCTCACTGAAGCCTCTTCTGATTAGAATCTATCCTCTAAAGCAGAATTTTCTAAACTTGTCTGATCATAAGAATCTCCTGGGGTGCTTGGTAAACACACAGATTCCTCAGGTCTTGCTTTGGTCCTAATAAATTAGACTTTTTGATGCTGAGGCCTGGAAAGCTATGTTTAACAGGATCCCCGGGTGATTTCAAAGAATGAATACATTTGGAAAACACTGTGGCCTAGAGGCATAAAGTATGTGGATGCCCCCAACCCAACAGGGGAACCCCATCAGGTAAATCAGAGTTTGTATGAACAAATGCCTCACAGCTCAAAACAGATGGTGACAATACTGTACTAAATGCTTTATGCTGTTCATTCTTAGTTACTCTTCAACTTATAAGGTAGATATAAGTATTATCCCCATTTACAGGCTTAAGCGACTTGGCCAAGGTCACAAAGCTAGTCAGAAGATGAGGCAGAATTCAAACTCATGACTGCTGGATTCCAGAGTCCCTGTCCTTACTGCTGGCCTGGAGCGTGAGGGCCTGGGGGCCATTCTGGTTCTTGACAGCATGGCATGGGAGAAAGCATCCAAGTGCACTCAGATGGGCTTGGATTTAAATCTCGACTGTGTGATGGTAGGCAGATCAATTACATTTCTAGACTCAGTTTTCTCCATTGCAAAATGCAGACAACCGGGCTGCTTTACGGAATATAAGAAAGAGTACGCGCGGCACCAGCCAGAATCCTGGCACAGAGCAGGGGCGTGCTAAATGTTCGCTCCCTTCCTGTCCGGTGCAGTCTGGGAAAATTAGTATCTGTACCCTTCTACCTATACAGATACCCACGCAGAAAGGGTTGTCGGGGTGGAGGAGAGCTGCAGGCACAGAGAAGTTAACTAGAGAACCATCCAGCCAATAAAGCAGAATCAACACAAATGGGTAGGTAATACCCACTTAATAGATTTACTAAAAAGTAGAAACAACAAAATTGGGCTAATGAACATTGTGATGACACTTAAAAAACTTGTTTATGTAAACCATGAAGCAATATTTTAAAAAGCTCATGTGTAAACATATGCCCAAGGGTAACAACTATTATTATGGTCCTCTCGAACTGTGCCGGACGAGCCTGAGTAAGCATGGAAGACTGAAGTGTGATCTGTCAGGGCAGTGGGACTGAGCAGATTTTCCCTTTGTAAGGACACTGGAAGTGGCTGGTCTGAACGCAGTGCTGTTTACAACTAATTGCTCACAACCAGTTACTGATTTCTTTGTCCCTTCTCCACTCCCGCTGCTTCACCTGACTAGCCTTAATGGAAAAAAAAAAAAAAAAAAAAAAAGAACACTGGAGGTGTTAAAAATTAAAAAGGCCTAAAATTAGATCAGGTTCGTGAAGGACTCTGTCAACAGCAAGTGCTATGCTGTGTTATGGCCGCTTCTGGGCCTGCCTGGGTGCGGGTCATGGCGGGAGGGAGGGCGTGTACCTTCTGTGTTCACCACGATGATTCCCTGCACTCCCTTCTGGCTCTGCAGTCGCTTCAGTGTCTCCTCCACCTCTGCCTGCCAGAAAACAAGACCAAGGTTAGGAGAAGCCAATAGGCAGGATTAACTTCCTCATACCCCAGGCAGATGAATCACATGTTTGTCTTCCAACAAACAAGTAATACTCAGGCACCTGGCACCCCCTCAAAGCTCCCCAAGCTGATCTGATGTGCTCCTCCGGCCACCGCCAGTGCCCAGAGCATCTGCTCACACCCCCATGTGGGACAGGGCTGCTCCTGGCGCTTTGCCCACCAGGCACTATTATCCCACCCTCCTCAGCTGTTGGGGAGCAGAATATAAACACCATTCCCATGTATATACACGTCCATGACTCATATATTTGGCATAGCTGGGGGATGGGACTCTGATGATTTAAGAAAACCCAGAGAGTACTATCTAACAGGAAGACAACACTTTGTCATTTGCGGCCCAAAGAGCACATGAGGATAGACTGAGTGACTTCAGCAAGCATCCGAGATAGTGTGATGTGCAGCACTCAGCTATAAGAAGTGTGCCTTGGGAAGGGGCTCATTAATTTTGATTACCCAGAAACTGCTCAGTGGGCTACTCCTGCACACAGCATCTGTAAGCGGAGGGGCAGTCGGAGTTCATGTCCTCATTCTGCCATGCCAGGCCTCCTGTCACTCCTGTCCTACCTTTCCCTCCACTCTCCAGCTCCATGACACACCTCCCTGTCTCTACATCTTTTTATCCCACAAGGCCTCTTCTCTGCTGAAATCCAACAAACTCTTCTAGACCACCTAAGACATCATCTCCTCCACGAAGCCCTTACTGATCCCCTAATCGATGGGGTCTGCCTACATGTGACTCCCCAAATCCCTGGCTGTGCTTCTCTGGGACATACATTAGGTACTATGTCTATTTCTTAGAGACTCTACAAAGGTCTGTGGAGTAGACGTGTGATAAATAGCTGCTTAACTGAACTAGGCCTAACTCTTCCTGTGGATGGAAACTAGCCCTGAGGTATACCTGTTCTCAGGCGGCCCCTTCCAGACTGGTCTAGAATCCAGTCAGAAGCCCCTCAAAGGCTGAGAGTTGTTAGAAACAGAGGCTCCATTCACCAAAAGAAAACAGTTCCTCACCCCCCAGGGACTAATGAGTTGGGGTTGGGGGGGGGAATCCTCAACACTGGGTGGAGACAGCACAATGAATTCTTGTTTTTTCTGGAAAGCACAAGGCTGACAATCCAGTCACTGCCACCCGCTCCCCTGTGACAGAAGAATACTCTCGAACGCTGGAGGGAAGGGTAAACAAGTTTCTCCTATAAAGTGGCAAATGGCCTGATGCCTCTAAGATCTGGAGCCTGGGTAAAATGACAGGGTTCTGTGGACGTGAGAGTACAATGCAGTGGGTCATGCGTGTATGAGATCGAATGTCAGTCAACACATTCATTGAGCTCCTACTATGTGCCAGTGGCTATTGTGAAGGGGAGGAGCGGGGCACAATAGTGGTCACCGCTGGACAGTACACAGTCTACCCTGGTCACCCCCCTGGAAGTTCACTAAGTACCAAAGTATAGTGGCATCTGCAGTAGCAAAATGCAGAAAGAACTAAAAATGCCCAACAATTAGGGAAAAGGCCAAGTAGATTATGGAACATTCACTAATAGGAATATAATACACATATTAACCATGGTGATTAGACCATGTTATACCATCACAAAAGATGTGTGCTATAATGTTAAGTGAAAACAGCAAAATGCAAAAATAAAGTGCTTTAGGGACTGCAATCACATGAAAACAAAAGGTTAGAGGAGATTATGAAAAAAGCCACATTAAGGGCAAGGAATTATAGAAAGGTTTGATTTTCTTTTTTTTAAACCGCCCTTTTCATTCTACTGTATTGTTTCTATTTAAAAACATTTTAATCCCCCATCTATGTATCCAAGAGAAGTCCATGATACAGGGGCCACAGGGCTCTGATACACTCAATGTTGTCAGAATAAGAATATGTAAGAATAACTTGGATGATAATTTAGGACAGCTCAATCTGCAATCAATCCAGAAAGAAAGGGGAAAGAAAGTGAAAACCAAGATGTCAGAATCTAAATCCAAAACAGCCCCCAGAGATTAGAGAATGGGGCTGAAATGAAAAAGATGAAATTTCCTAAGACTGCTATTCATTCAGTAACTACATGGCAACCTTCCATGTGCCAGAAATGTTCTAGGCCTGGGGATGCTGCAGTGAACAAAATATAACAAAAATCCCATGTCACAAAACTGACATTTGTGGGAAGGGACATTAAATAAGAAAAAAGAAGTCAAACATAAATGTCAGCTACAGTAGAGAAATGGGACCTGGAATGCAGGGGTGATGGGAATGTGACATACATCGTCAGAGAAGGCTCGCCAAGGCGATAGTGAGTAGACATCTGAAGGAAATGAGGGACTTAGCCATGCCAGTTTCTGGGGAATGTTCCAGACAGCACCAAGAGCAAGCACAAAAGCCCTGGGGTGGGCAAGCGCCTGGCATATTCAGGGGGAAAACCAAAGGGGCTGGTGTGGCTAAAGGGCAGGGAGCACGGGAGGGACAGCAGCTGGGAGCCGGGACCAGACCACAGACAGCCTGGCAGGTCAAGTGATGACTTTGGTTTTTACTGCATATGATTCATGGAGCCACTCTCAAGTTTTGAGGTAGAGAGTGACAAGACCTGATTGTTTTCCAAAGGGCGGCTCTGGCTGCTGTGTGGAGAATGGACAGCAGGGGGCGAACACAGCCTGAAGAGGCCTCCCATCCCTGCCCTGCCACGTGCTGCTCTGGGTCTGAAGGAAACAAGCTTCTCTCCTTCACTCAATGCTTGATGTAACTACCTCCCAACCCTTTGGACTCAGCTCCAGAGCTTCCCACTGGAGGCTTCTCTGACACCAGCCCCTCTGCTGGGCACCGAGGCCCTCAGCCTTCACAGCACTGACCACAATGCAGTGCAACTGTTTAGGTCACATTCATCTCCTCCTCCAGACGCAAGGCACCCTGGGACCAGGAAACCAGACCAGACTTTATAGCCCCAGTACCTCGCAGAGGATAGGCTCAATAAATACTGAAGGAACAAATAAAAAGCATTTCCGCAACTATGTTTCACAAAATCAACCTTTTTAAGTACAGGAGGGGGACATGGCCTCACAGTCCACAGTGTGAAAAAAGAGCTAAGGTTTAGGTGATCTGAAATTCAACGAGAACCAGACACTAAGATCTGGCTATACAAAAGTAAACACAAGCCAGGCGCAGTGGCTCATGCCTGTAATCCCAGCACTTCGAGGGGCCAAAGCAGGTAGACTGCTTGAGCCCAAGAGTTTGAGACTAGCCTGGGCAACATGGTGAAACTTCATCTTTACAAAAGATTAAAAAAATTAACCATGCATGGTGTCGTGTGCCTGTAGTCCCAGCTACTTGTGAGGCTGAGGTGAAAGGGTTGCTTGAGCCCAGGAGGTAGAGGCTGCAGTGAGCCACGATTGTGCCATTGTACTCCAGCCTGGACAACAGAGTGAGACTCCTCAAAAAAAAAAAAAAAGAGGAAGAAAGAAAAATAAATGAAAGTAAACACACATCTCACACATCTATCAGGAATGGGAGGACACACAGGTATGATTTCCCTACTCAGCACCTACTATGGGTCATATATTGCTTTCAGACACATGCTCTCTTCTGAAACTCTCATTCACGGGTTAGTATGATCTCCATGTTAGTGATGAGGAAACAGGTTTGGAAAGGAGAAGGGTTTTGCCCAAGAACAACACATTGCTGGTCAACAGAAGGGCTGAATATACCGGTGACCACAACCGAGGAGGTCCCTGCCCTCAGGGAGCTCACATTCTGGCGAAAGAGACTTAAACAAGTAAACAAGATTCTTGCAGGATACAGGGACTACGCTGCAGGGCAAGGGATGCTACTCTGGCTAATGTGGTCAGGAACACCTGAGGAGATGTAATCTTTTTTTTTTTTTTTTTTCTGAGATAGGGTCTCACTCTGTTACCCAGGCATGCAGTGGTGCGATCATGGCTCACTGCAGCCTTGACCTCCCAGGCTCAAGTGATCCTCCCACTTCAGCCTCCCGAACATGTGGAACTACTGATGTGTACTACCAAACCCAGCTAATTTTTTGTAGAGATGGGGTTTCGCCATGTTGCTCAGGCTGGTCTTGAACTCCCGGGCTCAACTGATCTACTTGCCTTGGCCTCCCAAAGTGCTGGGACTACACGTGTGAGCCACCATTCTCGGCCGTAAGTATGTCATCTTTAAGCCAAGAACCAAATGATGAGAAAGAAATGCATCCCGGGCAATGGGGTGACGGAGACAAGGCTCCCCAATTCTCTAGTCCCCAGGTGCACATTCCTGACACATGGAAAAACAAGCAGCAATAAAGATCCAAGAGTATCCACTGGCTCAGCATAGGAGGGATGACCACTGGAAGCAAATGACTGACAAAGAACTATGACCAATTTGATCACTAAACATAAAACTTAACTTCTGTATAAGAAAAATGAATCTAACAGGACAGAAAAATATATGCACCAAGTATAACAGGCAAAAAACCCCACAAAAACATGAAATGACTAAGAACAATAGCAAGACTCTAGTAGGTAGTATGCAAAAGAATACTAGTAGAAAATATGCCTACCAGAAATTACAATCACATCAAACTATGGTCATCATTCCTCGCAAACAAATAAATGAAAAATTCAGCTGGGTGTGGTGCTCACACCTGTAATCCCAGAACTTTGGGAAACTGAGGTGGGTGAATCACTTGAGGTCAGGAGTTTGAGACCAGCCTGGCCAACATGGTGAAACCCCGTCTCTACTAAAAATACAAAAATTAGCCATCATGGTGGCACGGGCCTGTGATCCCAGCTAATCAGGAGGCTGAGGCAGGAGAATTGCTTGAACCTGGGAGGCAGAGGTTGTAGTAAGCTGAGATCACTTACTGAACTCCAGCCTGGGCAACAGAGTGAGATTCCATTTCAAAGAAAGGAAAGAAATGAAAAATTATAGCAATGCTGAGGTTTATTTTTAAATGCTGGCATTGCTATTACAAAACTGGCAGGTACAAGGGCAATACAATCTTGACAAAGCTACAGGACAATGTATTGCAAGAACCATAAAAGCATTGGTCCCTCCCCCTCAGAAATTATTTTCCTAAGAATTTCCTCCTGAGGAAATAACCTAATAAGTAAGTTAAAACAAAACGAAACGAAACCAGACATTCACAGAAGCATCATCACAGCACTATTTCTACTAATTAAGAAATGGAAGCAGCCGGGTATGGTGGCTCATGCCTGTAATCCCGGCACTTTGGGAGGCTGAGGCAGGTGGATCACCTGAGGTCAGGAGTTTGAGACCAGCCTGGCCAACATGGCGAAACCGTCTTTACTAAAAAATACAAAAATTAGTTGGGCGTGATGGTGCGCGCCTGTAATCCCAGCTACTCAGGAGGCTGAGGCAGGAAAATCACTTGAATCTGGGAGGCAGAGGTTGCAGTGAGCTGAGACTGAGCCACTGCACTCCAGCCTGAGCAACAGAGACTTCGTCTCTAAAACAAACAAAGAAATGGGAGCAACCCAAACGTACACAGGTAAGATATTTGGCCAATTATGGTACAATTATTTCACTAAGTATTATGTAGTCACTACGTAGTTAATCACAAAGACGATATGACAACAAGGTTAAATGTTTTTGGATATTAAAACAAAAAAAAAAAGAAAAAAATTCTCCTAAAACCCAGCATGCATATCTTGGAAAATATGTATACGTGAACAAAAGAGGAAGGAGAACATACAAAGACGAAAATAGTTGTGTGGTAGAGTGAAACTGGATGAGGAGAATTACATATGATTACCTTTAAATTTTATTTATTTATTTTGAAACAGAGTCTTGCTCTGTTGCCCAGGCTGGAGTGCACTGGCCTGGTCTCGGATCACTGCAACCCCCGCCTCCCAGGTTCAAGCAATTCTAGTGCCTCAGCCTCCTGAGCAGCTGGAATTACAGATGCATGGCTTCCGGCTACTTTTCGTATTTTTAGTAGAGACAGAGTTTCACCATGTTGCCCAGGCTAGTCTCCAACTTCTGACCTCAAGTGATCTGCCCACCTTGGCCTCCCAAAGTGCTGGGATTATAGGCGCGAGCCATTGTGTCTGGCCAATTATAGATGATTTTTATATCATTATTCTAAAGGTCAGTTTCCACCTAAAATGTAAAATATGCATGCCAAAAGTGCCACTTGTAGAAATCTATGCTACATAACCACTAGCATGAGTGCGAAAAAGACAAGAACAGTTACTGCAGCAGTGTCTGGAATAAAAAAAACTATACACCACCTAAATTTACATATGGGACTAGGATACTATACAGACCTTAAAAAGAATGAAGTAGACCTGCACATAGTAACACAGAAAAATGTGTGATATTTTTAAGTGAACAGAACAAGTTGCAGAATAAGATACATACACATATATCTTAAAGTCAACTTCTGTTTTCTCTTATTTTTTTCTCACCCAGGGTGGAGTGCAGTGGTGCAATCACGGCTCACTGTAGCCTTGACCTCCTGGGCTCAGGCGATCTCTCCACTTCAGCCTTAAACTTAACATATATAAATATACATATTCCAGTTTCATCTAATGAACAGCTTATATATAAATGTGCTTATGTACCAAACAAATCTGGAAGGAAAAACACCCAACTGCCAACAGAAGTTACCATGGAGTAGTAAGATGGAGACCACATAAACTTTCTACATTATATCCTCTGGTACTGCTTCAAATTGTTGAAATATGTGGTGGTTCACGCCTGTAATCCTAGCACTTTCGGAGGCTGAGGTGGGCTGATCACCTGAGGTCATGAGTTCGAGACCAACCTGGTCAACATGGTGAAACCCTGTCTCTACTAAAAATAGAAAAAAAAAACCCCGTCTCTACTAAAAATAGAAAAACTAGCCAGGTGTGGTGGCATGCGCCTATAGTCCCAGCTACTCTGGAGGCTGAGGCAGGAGAATCGCTTGAACCTGGGAGGCGGAGGTTGCAGTGAGCTCAGATCACACCATTGCACTCCAGCCTGGGCGAAAGGGCAAGACTCTGTTTCAAAAGAAAAAAAAAAAAGTTAAAGTATGCATCTAAATTTGTATTGCTTTTATGAGTATAACCACAGAATAGCATAATACAGGTTCTAGTAAGCTACCATTTAAGAAAAAGGGGGGCCATATAAGTGCTTGTATAGATGTACAAGAAACTAACAGCTGGGTGTGGTGGCTCACGCCTGTAATCCTAACACACTTTTGGGAGGCCAACGTGGGTGAATCACTTGAGCCTAGGAGTTCAAGACCAGCCTGGGCAACATGGCAAAACCCCATCTCTACAAAAAAATTAGCAGGGTGTGGTGGTGTGCACTAGTAGTCCCAGCTACTTGGGGGAATTGAGGCAGGAGGATCACTTGAGCCCAGGAGGGTCAAGGCTGAAAAAAAAAGAAACTACAATGGTTGTTTCTAAAGGAGGAGAGACTGAGACTGGGGGTTAGGAGAGTGGGAATTTTATTTTTCACTTAGATCCTTTTACATCATTTATTTTTTTACTGTGTGCAAGTATTACCTGTAAACAATCCTAAAATTCGTATGGAACCACAAAAGACTCAGAAAAGACAAAGCAAGTCTGGACAAAAAGAACAAAGCTTGAAGTATCACACTACCTGATTTCAAAATATACCAGAAAGGTATAGTAACCAAAAGAGCATGGTATTGGTATAAAACACAGACACACAGGCCAATGGCATAGAATAGACGACCCAGAAACAAATCCACATATTTAGAGCTAACTGATTTTCGACAAAGGCATCAAAAAAACAAAACAAAACAAAAACAAAAAACCTACCATAAATCAACAATACCACTACTGGGTATTTATTCAAAGGAAAGAAAATTAGTACATCAAAGGGATCCCCACATCCTCATGTTCATATTGCAGCACTATTCACAATAGCCAAGTTATGGAATTAGTGTCTATCAATAGGTAAATGAATAAAGAAAATGTGGGCCGGGCGTGATGGATCACACCTGTAATCCCAGCACTTTGGGATGCCGAGGCGGGTGGATCATGAGGTCAGAAGATCAAGACCATCCTGGCTAACACGAAACCCCATCTCTATTAAAAAATATATATATATACAAAAAAAAAAAAAAAATTAGCCGGGCGTGGTGGCGGGCGCCTGTAGTCCCAGCAACTTGGGAGGCTGAGGCAGGAGAATGGCGTGAACCCAGGAGGTGGAGCCTGCAGTGAGCGGGATGGCGGCACTGCACTCCAGCCTGCAACAGAGCAATACTCCGTCTCAAAAAAAAAAAAAAAAAGAAAATGTGGTATTAGGCTGGGCGCGGTGGTTCACGCCTGTAATCCCAGCACTTTGGGAGGCCAAGGCGGGCAGATCACGAGGTCAGGAGATCGAGACCAGCCTGACCAATATGGTAAAACTCTGTGTCTATTAAAAATACAAAAATTAGACGGGTGTGGTGGTGCGCGCCTATAGTCCCAGCTACTCAGGAGGCTGAGGCAGAAGAATCGTGTGAAACCAGGAGGCGGAGGTTACAAGGAGCCGAGATCGCAGCACTGCACTCCAGCCTGGGTGACAGAGTGAGACTCTGTCTTAAAAAAAAAAAAAAAAGAAAGAAAGAAAATGTATTAATACACAATGGAATACTATTCAGCCATAAAAAAAGAATGAAATCCTGTCATCTGCAGGATGAAAGAACTAGAGGTCATTATGTTACCTGAAATAAGTCAGGCACAGAAAGAAAAATATTGCATCTTTTCACCCACATGTAGAAGTTAAAGATCTTGCTCCTGGAAGTACAGAGAATGATGGTTACCAGAGTCTGGGAAGTGGGAGAGGGATGGAAGAGAAATTGGTTAATGGGTACATATATACAATTAGATAGAAGCAACAAGTTCTAGTGTTTGACAGCACAATAGGGTGACTACAGTTAACATTCATTTATTGTATATTTGAAATTAGCTTGCTAGGCTCGTGGCCCCTGCCTATAATTCCAGCTACTTGGGAGGCTGAGGCAAGATGATTGCATGAGCCCAGGAGTACCAATCAGCCTGAGCAAGAGTAAGATCCTATCTCAAAAAGAAAAGAAAAAAAGAAAAAAAGAAAAGCCTAGAAGATTAGAAGATTTGTTCTTTTTTTTTTGAAACGGAGTCTTGCTCAGTCACCCAGGCTGGAGTGCAGTGGCGTGATCTCGGCTCACTGCAAGCTCCGCCTCTCGGGTTCACGCCATTCTCCCGCCTCAGCCTCCTGAGTAGCTGGGACTACAGGCGCCCGCCACCACGCCCGGCTAATTTTTTGTATTTTTAGTAGAGACGGGGTTTCACCGTGTTAGCCAGGATGGTCTCGATCTCCTGACCTCGTGATCCACCTGCCTCGGCCTCCCGAAGTGCTGGGATTTCAGGCATGAGCCAACTCACCCTGCCAGAAGATTTGTTCTTAACACAAAGAAATAATGAATGATGACTGGGCATGGTAGCTCACGCCTGTAATCCCAGCACTTTGGGAGGCCAAGGCAGGTGGATCACGAGGTCAGAAGATCGAGACCATCCTGGCTAACACGGTGAAACCCCGACTCTACCTTAAATACAAAAAATTAGCCGGCCGTGGTGGCGGGCGCCTGTAGTTCCAGCTACTCACGAGGCTGAGGCGGGAGAATCACTTGAACCTGGGAGGCAGAGGTGGCAGTGAGCTAAGATGGTGCCACTGCACTCCAGCCTGGGTGACAGAGCGAGACTCCATCTCAAAAAAAAAAAAAAAAAAGGAAATAATGAATGTTTGAGGTGATGGATATTCTATAATACAGCCTGATTTGATCATTACACATCATATGCATGTATCAAAATATTACATGTATATCTACAACATAAATATGTACAACTATTATATATCAATTTTTTTACAGCTTAAGAAGTGATGTGAAAAATGAAGTTATACATATTTTAAGCATTATTACATGTTTGTAATGATGTGGAGATATTCTTTGTGGTGTAATAATGAAAAACACAGAACCCAAAATTGTACATTCAATAGGGGCTAAACTGTATAAACCAAAAACAAGCAAAGAGTCACATGACTACTGTAAGTGGTTGCCTCTAGGTGATGACAGTTTCTTTTTTCGATTTTTTCTTATAAGCTCTAGATTTCTAAATAAGATTTTTGAAAAAGTAATACATTCACATGGCTTAAAATTTAAAACTTTTTTTCAAATTTTGCACAAGCTGTGAGGATTAAAAACACAAAACCTGTAATGGCGTAGAGAGCCCACAACTGCAGCCAGAAAGGTAAAAAGGCGGCTTTGGGATCCCCAAGAGCGGACCCCGCCCGTTCCTGACTCTGGCACCCACCCAGTCCCAGCGGCTAGAAAAATCACGCCGACAGAGTGGCGGCCGTCAAGCTTCTAGGGTTCAAATCCACCTCCACCATTTTCTGGGGCAAAGCACTTGGCTTCTCGGGGCTGTGGATAACAGATATGTGTAACAAAATGGGACTAAAGATCATATCTACCTCACAGAGCTACGAAGAGGAGGGGGGAGGAAATACAAGACACATAAAGTGCTTGGCAGAGCCTGCCACAAACTGAGCTCCCCGGGAAACGTTAGCAAGGTTGCCATCGCGCAACAAGACCCAGGACGCTAGGCTGCAGGGCCGCTGCCCACCCCTAGCCCATCATCTCTTCCTGGCCAAGGCCAGGCTCCTGCTTCCGGTAAAGGGGCAGCGGGATCCGGCGGCCCCCCTCGGTCAGGCTCTAGAGGCCTCCGCCGCCGGGTTCCGCCCTCAAGTCGGCTGGGTCCCGGGCCCGGCCACGCCCAGCCCCCACCGATTCCCGTCCAGAGCTCTGAGATCTCCTCATCCTCAGAGGACTGAAGGCCTGGCGTGGGGTGGTGGGCAGCCGCCAGCCACAAGCCCCCAGCGCACGCTCACCATTTCCGACGGATCCGGTAGCCCCGCGTAGCGAACACCCAGCCCAGTCCCGTGCTTTTCTGCGCCTGCGCACAGGTTTCTGTCAAAACGGACAGCTCTAGCTGCCTATCAGGAGCCAGCGTGAAGCGAGGGCGGGCGAGACGATCTTGGCTCCGCCAGGACTCTTGGAAAATTTGCTTTCCACTGTGGGAAAGCAAAAAGCTAAGAAGCGGAACGCTAAGCTGCGGAAAATTCCCAACTCCAGCCGTGCAGAAAAGATGCTGGTTCTGGCTGGACGCGGTGACTCACGCCTGTAATCCCAGCACTTTGGGAGGACAGTCGGAAGGATTGCTTGAGTCCAAGAGTTCGAGACCAGCCTGGGCAACATGGAGAGCGACCTCTTATCTACTAAAAAATAAACAAAACTAGCCGGGCATGGTGGCGCGCCCCAGTAGTCCCAGCTACTCCGAAGGCTGAGGTGGGAGGATCGCCTGACCAGGAGTTCGAGGCTGCAGTGAGCCGAGATTGCGCCACTGCACTCCAACCTGGGCGACAGAGCAAGAGACCCTGACTCAAAAAAAAAAAAAAAAAAAAATGCTGGTTCTCGGTATCGGAAGAGGCTTTTAGCTCTCAATGGAGGTCTAAGCTGACTCTGAAGTCCCTGGGTGGAGCGTGGTGGGAGAGTATGAAGGCAAGTGGGACGGTTGCTGAGACCCCCTTTGCGCCCTGACTGAGGCAGAGACAGGCCCAGGGCCAAAATGCGCTTTGGGCTCGGGCAGGTCGGGGGTGGGGCTGGAGTCAGGTACCTCTGGAGTCTCCGGGGAAGATGCCGTGCAAGCTCGGAGATGAATTGGTTAGGGCTGGCCTGGGAGTCTTTCGAATCCGAGCTCAGCCCCGCCCCGCGTTACGTAGCAGAAGCTACTTCACATCTTTGTTCTCTATCTTGTTCTCACCTCTGAAAGGGGGACTCTTCTTCCCAGAGCCCTATGTTGTCCCGGTTTCCGCTCTTTAACATTCTATTCCCGCAGGTCACAAACGTTTCTGGGTCCTCTAGTAAGAATAACTTCTGTTAAAACGTGCTGCAGCTTAGTGAACCCTGTGCCACATTACTGTGCTGAACACGCACATAGGTTATCTCCGTAGCTTCATGGAAGTATCGGTAACCCCGATACTTTATAAATGCTGTTTCTCCCAGGCACTGTAGCTTGCTGGATTCAACGATGATCTAACTCCAAAGTTTCATTCCACGGTAGCTGCTCTTCAGTGAGGAAGGATTTGGTTCTCCTTCCAGGGGTGTCTGCATGTTAAGAGGATTGACTTTACTGCGAAGAAACCTAGCGGACACCACCTTAACCAGATCAAAGTTAGTATTACTGGAAAGGGGACATATTGATGCCTTGTGCCCCGATAAAAATACGTTGAGGGCAAATTACCTCCAAGTCATTTTCCACAAAAACGCAAAGCCTTAAACCATGAGAAAACTTCACTAAACCCAGTGTGAGGGATGTTCTACAAGACACCTGTACTCCCCGCAAAAATCTCAAAAAGTCATGAAAGCAAGGAATGAATGCGGAACTGTCACAGATTAGAAGAGTAAAGAGAAAGCAAAATAACATTGGTGGGAAAATTGGTGAAATATGAGTAAGGGCTGTAGTTTAGTGTTATTTTACCAGTGTTAATTTATTATTTCTGGTAATTCTACTAGCATGGTTATGTGGGACCATAACATTGGAGAAAGCTGGGTGAAGACTGTGCAGGAACTCTTACCATTTTTGCAACAGCTCTGTAAATGTAAACTTATTTCAAAATAAATTTTTAAAAGGACTGGATCCAAAGGAATTTCTATTGAATGCTGGAAACATTAGGAAAGCATTTAGCAAGGGGAAAAAGTGCTGCAGAGACTGGACCCTAAAACATCCTGGAAGACAAGCCCTGGAAGAATCACCACCTTCTTGCCCATGGAGAACCAGACTGAGAGGAATGAAAGGATTTTAAAAGATTACAATCCCAGAAGCAAAAAAGAGAATGGCCAATAGTTCATATGATGGGAGTCAAAATGAGAATGGAGGAGGAGCTGGAGTAGGACCAAGAATGTCCCGGAGTGGCAGGCTTACAAGCTTTAAGAGCTTTGGCCGGGCGCGGTGGCTCACGCCTGTAATCCCAGCACTTTGGGAGGCCGAGGCGGGCGGATCACGAGGTCGGAGTTCGAGACCAGCCTGGCCAACATAGTGAAATCCCGTCTCTACTAAAAATACACAAAAAATTAGCTGGGCGTGGTGGTGTGTGCCTGTAATCCCAGCTACTCCGGAGGCTGAGGCAGGAGAATTGCGTGAACCCAGGAGGCGGAGGCTGCAGTGAGCTGAGATTGAGCCACTGCGATCTGCCTGGGCGACAGAATGAGACTGTCTCAAAAAAAAAAAAAGAAAAAGAAAAAAAAAGTTTTATACTGTGGTAATGGTGAAACCACTGTAAGATTTTAGGTAGAGGAGGCATGAGACAGGACTTCCACAGATAATCCTGAGGTAGCACGGAAGATATACTACTGGAGCAGGGAGGATGGAAAAATGAAGACAGGATGCCCTTATGGTCAGCCAGATTAGGAAGGAAGCATGTGGGCTGTTAGCAATGTTGTAAACTCTGAGAGAAGGGATTTTAAAAAGTTTTGGGGCCAGGCATGGTGGCTCACGCCTGTAATCCCAGCACTTTGGGAGGCCAAGGTGGGTAGATCACGAGGTCAGGAGATCAAGACCACGGTGAAACCGCATCTCTACTAAATACAAAAAATTAGCCCAGGGTGGTGGTGGGCGCCTGTAATCATACCTACTAACGACGCTAAGGCAGAATTACTTGAACCTGGGAGGCGGAGGTTGCAGTGAGCTGAGATTGTGCCACTGCACTCCAGCCTGGGCAACAGAGCGAGACTCCACCTCAAAAAAAAAAAAAAGTTTTGGGAATAGGATTTGGAGACAAATTAAATGGAATGGCAAAATTGGTCATATTAGATTCCCAGTGTTGTGGTAAGTAGCAGCACAACAAAATGGTAAAGTATACATGCTTTATAGAGTCAAACCATCCTGGATTCCAATCTGTACTCTTTCTACTTAATAGTTGTAGACATGATTGAATCATCTTGAGCCTCTATTTTCTTGTAAAACAGATATAATCATACTCAATAACAGGAAGACTAAGTGACACTGCACATAGCGTATCTACCAGTGTCCTGCACATAGTGATAAATGTTGACAGTTGTTTTGGTATTAAGTGAATATGGGTGTGGTATTGGTTGCTATGATATGGAAGACAAATAGAAGAACAGGTCTGAATTAGAAGAAAAATCACAGGAGGGCTGTTTTTAGTGATCTTTCAAGTATGACTACAAATTCTCAAGGTCCCTCCCTGTGGGGTGCTTTGAGGAAATCCTCTTGTCTATAGCCACTCTTTGCTTATTAACAGACTCCTGTGCATAAGGGATCAACAGTGTCCTTCTGGGGTTTATGTTTAAGGCCCTCTTTTCCTTGCCAACCATGAAGATTCCCCTGGCTCCTCACTCCAGATATCCTGATCACAAAGGAGTCCTACAAATATGAAAGAATCGACAACTGAAATGGGCTGGGAGAGACAGCAGCTCCTGTACTGGAGTTACATAATGTGAGACAGACACTTAAAAAGTCCAGAGAACAGCCAGTCAGTCACAGCTGAGTCCCAGTTTGATGCTTTGTAGGGTTCTGGATGAGAGCCAATGGTCAGTAAGAACAATTACTTAATGACGATTGACCCTTACTTAGTGGGGTATATTTTCCCCCTTATTCTAAGCCACAATGAAACTAGGGCATTCTAGCAGCTTCCATTGGACAGAATAAACAGGATAGGGTCTACTAACTACTCAGGACCTGGGAGGGGCCTGCAGTTTTTGTCCTCTAGTCCATGTAAGCTCAGCCGTATTAAAAAATTCCTCTTCCCTTAGTCTGTCTCCACTGGTTCTGTTTTAAATAAGAGCATAATCACCTGAGTTTCCTAATAAGAAAAAGGTCTACTGAAGCTGGTAACCAGGTCAGCTTGTTGCGAACAGTCTTGGTAACAGTCTTGACAGTTAGCTAGTTGGTGATTCTCTACTCAGCACTCATGCGTGTGGTCCTGGTCTTTTAGTTGTCTCAGAAAAGCAATTCATATGGAGGCCTTCATGTTGGTTGATGGCCCCTGCAGATATCTTCATCTTCAACATGGGCATCAAATCCAATCTCATCTGCACAGCTCTTTCTAGTTTTTTCTACCCATATTGTGGCAGGCCAGATCTCAATAACGCAGGCCTCCATGACAACTGTTTCAACACTGAGTGGTTAAGTTAAATATTAAAAGCTGAGTCAGGGCCCTTATACAAAGGCTGGAATGTAACAAAAGCCCACCAAGGGTTTTGCCCAGGCCTTTTCTGGGCCTTAAAGCATGACAAGGTAACAAAGGAATTTTTAACAGGACCCATTTAGGATTAAACAAATTTTATTGGGAGTCTGAAGGGACTTATTGAGGGTCTGAAGGCCTCCACAAACAAGTTTACTGGGGGGTCTGAAGGAACTCCCCAAACCTCCATGATTTAGCAGGAGACAAGATAAGGGTAATCACCCCAGAACCTGGACCCATTTAGATTAAGTAAATGTACTTGAGGCTCCAGAGGAAGGTTTTTGGGACTCAGATCTTATTTACAGATTTAAAAAAGTGAATCACTTGTCTTTAGATGAATGTACACTCACACGTAGACATACAGCTTATAAGGTAAATAAGCTCTGGAAAACTCTGTAGTTTTGAGTTGGTCTTGGGATCATTTCCTGGCCTTCTCCCCATACCTGGATACAGAAATAAACTCCCTCTTTTCCCAGTTCATCTGCACCTCATTATTTGGCTACAAGAATAAGCAGTCCGACCCTCGATTTGGTCCGGGAACAATATCACAATCCAGACAGGCTGTAACCTGCCACTTAAAAGAGCAGAGAAAGCAGAAATCTATGTGACCTGGTCACATATAAGTCTTCTCAGAAGGTGGGGTCGGGGAGAGAGGAAAGAGACCCCTCCTTACCCAAGACTAACGGAAAGGCATGCAAATGAAGGACCAAAAAAGTTTAATTATGAACAGTCTTATATCTTGTAGGAAAACACAAGTGTAGCAACCACTGAAGGAACTTTATAAAAGCATTTAACTCCCTGTAATATTTGTAGCATTACCTGAGTATTAAAAGTAACAGATCAAGAAAACAAAAGTACTCTTAATACAGTAATATACAATCCTGTGCTGTCAATTCCCTGTTTTTAGTTAATAAAAGCAAATATACAAACAAAGTAAATAACTAAAAGAAAAACAAAAAAAGGAGGGGGGCTGGAGATACCAACAATACTAAATAGAAGTAGTTAACTCTAAAGGAGTTTAGAAAGATGAAGTTACATCCAAAACAGGGAAGGATATAAAAATAGAGGAAAAATTTAATTCCATGAGTCAACCCTGACAACATTTTGTATTATTAACCAGATAAGTAAAAAGTGGTAGAGTGGGCTTGACTGAAATAGCTCATTTAGGATGAGAACTTTGTGTATAGTTAAGTTTCACTAAAATTTTTGATCACTGGTATGTCAATCTCTCGATGAAAAACCAGTACCTGAATATGTCTTTTTGTTTTTTTAAGAGACAGGGTCTCGCTATGTTGCCCAGGCTGGATTTGAACTCCTGGGATCCTCCCACCTCAGCCTCCCGAGCACAATACCTGAATTTTAAATAGAGTTATTGTAAGTCTTATGAAATGATGTTTTTCTGCACTCTGACATAAGATAATGAAACACAGAGCAGGAATTCATTATTATGAGCTGCTTGATCAGTTTTAAACCACTCCATTTGATGAAACAAGTGAGGTCCTTCCCTCCTGACCAGGCTGTGGAATGCTGTCTTCCCCAACCCCCACCCCCTGCAAAAGAGCAGAAGAATAAGGCAATTGCTCATTTTACTTTGTTTTTATTTCAATGTAACATGCAGTTAAAAAAAAAAAAAAAAAAAAAAAAAATTAACAGGATTTATTAGCATTTACAATGCTTACAAAGAAAAAGAATTCTAAAAGCAATTTAGTTCAGATTTAAGAAAAAGCTCTAAGTAAATACTTATAACAAATCTATTTCCATATGTTCAGTTTGGACCAAAATTTAAGATAGCATTTGGTAGATATTTATGTCTTCTGTCTATTTGCAATATTTTTATATAACCTCTGATTCTTGGGATATCCAGCCCCCATTTTCCTAACACAGCAGGGAAGACATATACATGTGGCCACTTAAATTAAAGGAAAAAATGGAGTAGGGAGATCCCAGGCTGCAAAAATATATACAAGCATTTACCTTTTCCAGAACTAAACACTTCTTCCATAAAAATATTAAATAGCCGAGCCCTATAGAACTAGGGCCAGGACTATTTCGAATATAACTATTCTGTATTTTAAAAATATAGGGCAGAAAGCCTTTTGGGTGATATTTATATATTTTCACACAATATTTCTAGGTCCCTAAATGAATCATGAAGCATTATATAGAACCAAAAAAATCTATTTTCTTACATTATCGCTTAATTTAATTTCATAAATCTCTAGTAAATATTGTAGGTAACTACATTTCAGTATGATAATTCACCTCAACAGGAAGTCTTTATAGAGGGCTTAATCTTCATTAGCCATATATTACCAAGTTCAGACTTATATAATGAATGGGCAGTTGGCAGACATTCGCTCTGTAAGACAAAGCAATAGCATTTTTTTTCCCCCTACTAACAAAAAGGCAGAGTCCCTACTTTTAACAACCAGGGATTTTAGAAACCACACAGTATTTCCTGGGGTACATGAAATAAAAAAACCATAGAGCTGGGGAGAGCCTAGTCTCCCTATTTACACTGAGTTTCTTGATGAGGCAACCTTTTCACTCATGTAAGTCTCTGCTTTATGATGGCAGTGTCTTGGAGTACAGATAGACAAGTTTAAAAAAAATGTTTTTATTGTTGTTCCAGGATGTAAAAAGGAAGAACATTAGGGACAAAAAAGTGTTTTGTTTTTTGTTTTGTTTTGTTTTGTTTTTCCCATATGGAACAGGGTTCTGCTGCTTGTTCTTGGTTTAATATTACTTGTTCATGCTATGCCTCTGAAATGTGGCAAAAGTCCCTGATATATGAGCTATGAGGCTGTCCTCAGGGTTCAGCTATGATAGGGACTCAGCTGGCTTAGGCTTTATTCCACTGCCAATGAAGTCAAATTTATAACAGCCATCTTGACAGTCAAAGCTAGGCCAAGTTAAAATAATTAATTCCAGAGAACTTCAAAGTGCATTAATCAGTTAATAATGGAGCAATCTAAACTTAAATAGTCATGAGAAAAAAAGGAAACCCTGTTAAAAATTTTAGGGGTGAAAAGAATATTGCAGATGAGGGGTATCAATCCAGTTCATGACAATGTAAAGAATGGAAATGACTACTCCAACATATGTCAGAGAAATGATAACTTTGAAGACTTTTAATTCACAGAGAATATATTCCTGTGGTTACTGGATGTTATCTTCCTCTCTTTTTAGCCAGTACCACAGCTTTCCCTCTCAAATGAAAATTTGATGTCAAAAGCTGTTTCACTGACCTCTATTTGGACTAGAAAACACTCTAGTCTTTCTAGTCTTAAACTCCTTAACAATTAAATATAAATGAAGTTGTTGGATTATGATAAAATTATAAAGCATCAATTATATGTAGAGGAACATATAAAAATCACCAGTGACATCCTTAGATGAATTCAGTTAATTCTAATTCTAGGTTAACTTTTTTTTCCTTTTATTTATTTATTTATTTCTCCCCCCACCCTTCCCCAAAAGAGACAGGGTCTCCCTATATTGCCCAGGCTGGTCTTGAACTCCTGGGCTAAAGGGATCCTCCTGCCTCGGCCTCCCAAAGTGCTAGGATTACAGGTATGAGCCACCATGCCCAGCCCTAGGTTAACTTCTTAAAACAATGAAGGAATCACAGTGTTAACATTGTAAAGTGTAGTATTTGCCAGGTAACTGAAACAATCAAACTTCCAAATGAAGTCATTTGTAGGCTGTGAAGAACTTTTCCCTGAATTCAAATTGACAAAACTACTTTGTAGAGATGCAAGAGTCTTGCATCACTTCCAGGAATGATGTATGGATTCATGCTCCAGAAAGGAAAAACAATAGTCAAGTTAGACTAAAATGAGAGGGAGAACAGAAGCCAGAATTTTGCTCATATCCCCAGAAGCTGGGCTAAGCTTCCACTTTTAACAAATGCCTCTTACCAAGAGGTTAAATAGGCAGATCTTGTATATTGCAGTTACCAAAGGACTTCCCTGCATATCTGCTGAATCTCTAAGAGAAAAAAAACTACTCCCAAGTGAGACTTTTGACACATATACAGAATTGTTGTTAAAGGAACAAACTAGTGGAATAAGACAAGGCAGATTTCGTTGTTGTGTTAAAATCTCATATTAAGCAAGGTTTTGACTAGTCATTTGCAGACCTGATTTCTGGAAATGTTGAGTAGAAATCACTGGGAGATAAATCTAAATGAGAACATTAATTTACTTACACTCAGATAACTCTCTAAAGAGCGATAGTCCAATTTTACAAGATGTGCAACAGGCAGAGAAGGACAAACATTGCAAATAAGTTCTTGCCCATTCACGGTGCAAGTTCTCAGAAGTTACTCTTGTCCAAATCCTTCTGTTTCTTCTATGGCAAACAACAGCTTTTCCTTCAGTTGCTCATAGCTCTTGTATGGTGGAAGGTCCAGGCGATTAAAACTAAAAGCAAGAATTGTCAGTTTTAGAAAAGGAAATATGCAAAGAATCAAATGAGTAGTGTAGTATAACACTACTATAGAAGCACAAAATTATACTACCGTGCTTCAAAGGATACCATTAAGAAAGTGAAATAACCCAAAAATGGGAAAAAATATTTGTAAATTATATATCTGATAAAGGACTGGTATCCGAAATATATAAAAAACTTAAAACTCAACAACATTTTAAAATGGGCAAAGGATAGAGATTTCTCCAAAGACATACAAATGACCAATAAGCACATGAAAAAAATGCTCAACATCCTTAGGTAAATGCAAATAAAAACCACAATGAGATACCACTTCACACCTATTGGGATGGCTATTATTTAAAACAAACAAAAAAATAAACAACAACAACAACAACAAAAAAAACAGAAGAAAACAAGAGTTGAAAAGGATATGAGGATGTGGAGAAATTTGAGCCCCTCTACACTACTGGTAAGACTATAATGCAGTGTAGTCACTATGGAAAACAGTATGGTGAGATTCCCCCCAAAAATTAAAAATAGAATTATTACATGATCAAGGAATTCCACCTCTGGGTATATACCCAAAACAATCGAAAGCAGGGCCATGGATAGATATATCTATATTCTACCACAGTATACATATGTTTATAGCAGCATAAACAGCCAAAAGGTGGAAATAATCTAAATGTCCATGGACAGATGAATGTGTAAACAAAATGTAGTATATCCAGACTATCAAATATTATTCAGCATTAAAAAGGAGGAAATGCTGACACATGCTACAACATGGATAAAAATTACAGATACTATTCTAAGTGAAATAAGCCAGTCATGAAAGGACAAGTAAGATATGATTCTACACTTAATTAAGTACTAAAGACAGTCAAAAATCATAGAAACAGTAGTAGAATGATGTTTGCCAGGACCTGGGGAAAGGGAGTCATGGGGAGTCATTGTTTAAAGCAGTGGTCGCCAACCTTTTTGGCACCAGGGAATGGTTTTGCGGAAGACAATTTTTCCATGGATGGGAGTGGGGAGGAGGGTGGTTTCAGGATGAAACTGTTGCACCTCAAGTCATTGATTCTCATAAGGAATGCGCAGTCTAGATCCCTTACATGCACAGTTCACAATAGAGTTATTCCTCCTATAAGAATCTAATGCCTCTGCTGATCTGACAAGTGGTGGAGCTCACCGGGTAATGCTCACTCACCCTTCGGTTACCTCCTGCTGTGCAGCCAGTTCCTAACAGGCTGGGGACCAGGAGTTGGGGACCCCTGCTTTAATAGGTACCATTTCAATTTTACAAGATTTGAAAAAAGTTTTAGGTCTAGTCCGATGGCCTGTAATCCCAGCACTTTGGGAGGCCAAGGCAGGAGTATTGCTTGAGCTCAGGAGGTTGAGACCAGCCTGAGCAACAAAGTGAGACTCTGTCTCTACAAAAAGTTTAAAAGTTGGCTAGGTGTGGTAGCACATGCCTGTCATCCCAGCTACTTGGGAGGCTAAGGTGGGAGGATAATTTGACCCTGGGAGGTGGAGGTTGCATGAGTGGAGATTAAGCTACTGCACTCCAGCCTGGGTGACAGAGTGAGACATGTCTCAACAAAAGAAACAATTTTTGGAGATAGGTGATGGTGATGACTGCATGATATGAATGTGCTTAATGCCACTGAACTGTACACACTTAAAAATGGTGGATTCTATGTTATGTATATTAAACACAACAATTTTAAAAAGGAATGAAATGCTGTATATGCTAGACCATAGATGAACCTTGAAAACATGCTAAGTAAAAGAAGCTACACACAAAAGGTTGTATATTTGGCTGGGGGCAGTGGCTTATGCCTGTAATCCCAGCACTTTGGGAGGTCAAGGCGGGTGGATGACGAGGTCAGGAGTTCAAGACCAGCCTGGCAAATGTGGTGAAACCCTGTCTCTACTAAAAATACAAAAATTAAGCTATGCGTGGTGGTGCATGCCTATAGTCCCAGCTACTTGGGAGGCTGAGGCAGGAGAATTGCTTGCACCTGGGAGGCAGAGGTTGCAGTGAGCTGAGATCACGCCACTGCACTCCAGCCTGAGTGGCAGAGAGACTCTGTCAAAAAAAAAAAAAAAAAAAAAAGGAAAGTTATATATTTATTGTATGATTCATTTTATATAAAATGCCCAGAATAGGAAAATTCATAGAGACAGGAAGTAGATTAGAGGTTACCAAGGGCTACATAGGGGATAAAAGGGGAGTGACTGCTAATGGGTACATGGATTTTTGGGAGGGTGAAAAAAAATGTTTTGGAGCCTGTAATCCCAACACTTTGGGAGGCTGAGGTGGGTGGATCACCTGAGGTCAGGAGTTTGAGATTGGCCTGACCAACATGGTAAACCCCTGTCTCTACTAAAAATACAAAAATTAGCTGGATGTGGTGGCGGGTGGCCCAGCTGCTTGGGAGGCTGAGGCAAAAGAATTGCTTGAACCTGGGAGGCAGAGGTTGCAGTGAGCCGAGATCAAGCCACTGAACTCCAGCCTGGTCTACAAAGTGAGACCCCGTCTCAAACAACAACAACAACAAAACAAACCACTGAACTGAACTGCATAATTTAAGAAGGTGAGTTTTATAATATGTAAATTATATATCAATAAAATTGTTATTTGAACACTACATGTATGTATAAAACATATGTATAAAAACAAAAAGGAATAGACAATAAAACAGTAAAGAGGTCAGATATCCAGTAAGGACCATATGTGACCACTAAAATATATCCCACAAAGCAAGGTTCAAATATTGTTGACATTAGGTTGAATTCCAAAACATTAATATATTTGCCCTGAGATTAGGATTAGATTTAGTTTTCTATATTTTTAGAAATGTAATTAGATTTCAAATGAGAATATTTGTGGTCATGATGTTAGACGCAGGTCTCCTAACTTTGACTTCTTTTGCTGCCTTCAGAGAAAAATGCAAATAACTCTAAATCCCACATTAAAAAAAAAATTCAGATGTAAAAAAAGGAATTGATTGCAAATAGTTGTAAGGAATCACACTGGGGTGAACAAAATGCTCTTAAACTGGATTGCTATGATGGTGATGCTACTCTCTAAATCTACTAAGTATCATTTTTAATTTCTAGCTGGCTTTAAATAGCTACAGATAACTGGACAAAAGCTGTTTTCTCTATCCTTTTTGATTGTACTTACCAGGTATGACTTCTGGGTAGCCAATTTTCTTTCCCAACTTTTTCAATGCAGAATTTCTGTGGTCCATTGCTCCCTAAAACATAATGAAATCATAAACTTTGTTAGTATAGTGGATCTCAAACTGTGTTCCCCAATCCAATAAGCATCAGCATCATGAGGGAACTTGTTAGAACCATAAATCCACAGGCCCCACACATCAGCTTACTAATTCAGAAACTCTGAGTTGGGTGTAGTGGCTCATGCCTGTAATCCCAGTACTTTGAGAGGCCAAGGCGGGTAGATCACTTGAGGTCAGGAGTTCAAGATCAGTCTGGCCAATATGGTGAATCCTGATCTCTACTAAAAATACAAAAACTAGCCAAGTGTGGTGGCATATGCCTGTAATCCCAGCTACTCAGGAGACTGAGGCAGGAGAACTGCTTGAATCTGCGCAGCAAGGATGCGGCTGAGTCGATTGCGCCACTACACTCTCACCTGGGTGACAGAATGAGACCCTATCTCAAAAAAAACCCTCAAAAAACTCAAAACCAACCAATAAACAAAAAGAAACTCTAGGGGTGAGGCTCAGCAATATGTGCTTTAACAAGCTTCTGGGTGAGTCTGGTAAGTGTAAAAGTTTGACAACTAGTTTGTTAATATAAGCCCCAGAGGAGAAAAATGCAGTTTCATCTAGCATTCTTTAGCCAGAATAACACATTGTTATGATTAATAAAAGCTTACACAAGAACACTGAAAAAGCTTACTTTTAGTAGTTTGAAACACAATAAGGAAACTATAATAAAACTTGATTTAAATACAGAATTGACAAAACTTTGTGAAATGTAAACATCCTAGTGAATTCCATATTATTAATGCTAGAACTTACAGGTCCTGTAGGGCATACCCTTACAAAAACAGATACAAGTATAAACATAAAATTCTTGCCCCTCATTTACCTGCTGCTGGAGATAGCTGTGAATAGTGATCATAAAAACACTGGTTTTCTAAAAGATCATTACTTTTCCCTAGGAAGCATTTATTGTTGGTCTCAATGATTAGTAGTGCTACTAGATATTTTAATTAGAAGGGGGCAGGAACACTAACTGTTCTGCAATGTGTGACACTGTCAGACACAAAGAATTTTCTCATGTCCCACCTGACTAAACCGAGTATACTAAGTATACCTAATATAAATTGTTAGTGCTTTTGTATTTAATAACACTGAATTATTTTCACAAGTAGTTACGTAAAAAATCCAGTAATACAGGAAACATTATAAAAAAAGACAGTTAAAAGTTAAAATTATTCTGTGGTGTTCAACACATAAAATTAACTCACTCTGCATGTTCTCTCTACTCTCTATATATATTTTTTGAGACCGAGTCTCACTCTGTCACCCAGGCTGGATGGCAGTGGCACAATTGGCTCAATGCAACCTCCGCCTCCTGGGTTCAAGCAATTCTCATGCCTTAGAGTAGCTGGGATTACAGATGTACACTACCACACCCAGCTAATTTTTTTATTTTTAGTATAGATGGGGTTTTGCCATGCTGGTCAGGCTGGTCTTGAACTCCTGACCTCAAGTGATCCACCCACCTTGGCCTCCCAAAGTGTTGAGATTACAGGCGTGAGCCATCACGCCCGGCCTCTACTCAGTATTTTATAGCAGAGTGCAGTGGGGCAATCTCAGCTCACCACAACCTCCGCCTCCCAGGTTCAAGCGATTCTCCTGCCTCAGCCTCCCGAGTAGCTGGGATTACAGGCATGCGCCACCATGCCCAGCTAATTTTTGTATTTTTAGTAGAGACAGGGTTTCTCCGTGGTCAGGCTGGTCTTGAACTCCCGACCTCCCAACACCTGTCTTGGCCTCCCAAAGTGCTGGGATTACAGGCATGAGTCACCGTGCCCAGCCTGAGCAAAGATTTTATAAAGAAGACCTGAAAAGCACAGGCAACAAAAACAAAAAATAGACAAATGGGGTTATATGAAACTAAAAAGCTTTGGCATAGCAAAGGAAACAATCAACAGAGTGTAGAGACAATCTGCAGAATGGGAGAAAGTATCCACAAACTATTTATCCAACAAAGAATATCCAGAATATACAAGAACTCAACAGCAAAAAAGAAGAAAAACAATGCATTAAAACATGGGATACGAGCTAAATAGATCTCTCAAAATAACAATGTTAAATGTAACTAATCACCAGAGAGATGCAAATCAAAACCACAATGAAGGGTCATCACTCGTCAGTTAGAATGACTGTTATAGATTAAAAAATAACAAATGCTGGCAAGGATGTGGAAAAAGAGGAACTCTTATATATTGTTGGAGGGGATGTAAATTCTTCTTCTTATTATTATTATTAACTTTTTGAGACAGAGTACTGCTCCATCACCCAGGCTACAGTGCAACCTCTGCTTCCCAGGTAGCTGGGATTGCAGGCGCGTACCACCACTCTCAGCAAAAAAAAAAAAAAAAATTCTTTTTTTTGGGTATTTTTAGTAGAGACAGGGTTTCACTATGTTGGCCAGGCTGGTCTCAAACTCCTGGCCTTAAGAGGTCTACCCATCTCAGACTCCCAACAACCATATGATCCAGCAATCCCACTATGGGGTATTCTCTAAAGAAAAGGAAATCAGTATGTCAAAGAGACATCTGCACTCCCATGTCTACTGCAGCACCATTCACAAGCCAAGATAGGGAATCAACTTACGTGTCCATCATCAGGTAAATGGATAAAGAAAATGTAATGTGGTATATAAACAAACTGGAATACTATTCAGCCATTTAAAAGAGCAAAATTCTGTCATTTATGACAACATAGATGAACATGGAGGACATTGTAAGTGACATAAGCCAAGCTCTCATCATGTGAAAGCTAAAAAAGCCAATCTCATAGAAGTACAAAGTAGAACGGTGATTACTACGGAAGGGTGGCAGGAAGGAGGGGAGAGTCAAAGGTTGGTTAATAGATACACAAGTACAGATCGGCAGGAAGAATAAGTTCTGGTGTTCTACAGCACTATACAATGACTATAATCAACAACAATTTATTGCGTGTGTGTATGTATATATATGTGTGTGTGTGTATATAAAAATATATAAATAAATAAATATATATATATATATATATTTTTTTTTTTTTTGCATTTTTCATAGAGAAGGGGTTTTACCACAATGGCCAGGCTGGTCTTGAACTCCTGACCTCAGGTGATCCGCCTGCCTTGGCCTCCCAAAGTGCTGGGATTACATGCGTGAGCCACCACGTCCAGTGTATGTATTTTTAAGATAGGGTCTCACTCTCACTCTGTCACTGAGACTGGAGTGCAGTGGCATGACCTTGGCTCACTGCAACCTTCACCTCCAAGGCTCAAGTGATCTTCCCACCTCAACCTCCTGAATAGAAGGGACTATAGGCGTGTACCACCATGCTCAGCTAATTTCTAAATTTTCTGTAGAGACAGGGTCTCCCTATATTGCCCAGTCTTGTCTCAAACCCCTGGGCTTGTGTGTTCCTCCTGTCTCAGCCTCCCGAAGTGCTGGGATTACAGGTGTGAACCACTGTGCCTGGCCTGTATGTTTATAAAGAGTTAGAAAAGTGAGTTTTGAATGTTCGCAACAGAAAGAATTGATAAATGTTTGAGGTGATGGATATGCTAATTACCCCGACTTGATCATTACATATTGTATACATGTATCAAAATAAAAACTGTACCCCTAAATATGTACAATTTTGTCAATTAAGAACAATTTAAAAAGTAAAAAAGAATAAAGATTTGAAACTAAAACAAACAAAATAAACTAGATAGCCTCTAAAATTCTCCAAACTACAATCTCACTGTTTCTGTCTTCTAACAAAAACTTTCCTAGAAGTCACCCTTCTGAGACCTCTCTGCAGCACTGAAGAAGTGCTCTGCAGCACTTCTACTTGCTTCTCAGACAGTATGCTATTTCTTTCTTCTTCTCATTCTCTGGTCTCTCCTTTAAATTGGGTTCCAGGCTAATTCCATCTTTTCTTTTCCTTTAAGATGAAGTCTCACTCTGTCGCCAGGCTGGAGTGCAGTGGTGTGATCTCAGTTCACTGCAACCTCTGCCTCCTCCCAGGTTCAAGCGATTCTCCTGCCGCAGCCTCCTGAGTAGCTGGGGCTACAAGTGTGCGTCACCACACCCAGCTAATTTTTGTATTTTTAGTAGAGACGGGGTTTCACCACGTCGCCCCAGCTGTTCTCAAACTCCTGAGCTCAAGCGATCCACCCACCTCGGCCTCCAAAAGTGCTGGGATTACAGGCGTAAGGCTGTGCCTGGCCTAGGCTATTTCCTTCTGTCTTATTCCTACATGCAGATGGTTCTAGGCATTAGCCTTCTACTCCTCTCTGTATTCTATTTCTGCCCGAGACCACACATTCTCACAGCATCAAATGTCACTGCTCTGATGATTCAACTTCTTCTGTTTCCTCTTAACTCTAACTCATATATTGTTACCTCTACAGCTGCTCCCCTGGTGTTTTCTACTTGGTTTTCTGGCAGTTACCTTAAATTCAGCAGGTTCTAAGCTGTTCAGCATCCTCCCCCAACATCTACAACCATGCATACTCTTTATACTTCCTGACTTCTCCATTGTTCCATGTTCTATAACATGACAATTATTGCTGATACCCCTCTCTTACACTTTATTTTCTATTAAGCTCTCTACCTGTTTCTACCTTTGGAACTTTCTCTAGCATCTACCCTCTCTTTTCTATTTCCGTCTCCTGAGATCAGGTTCTCATCATTGCTGCAACGATTTCTTCTTATCTCTAGGCCCTCACCATCTTTTAATCCACCCTGTATCTTCCTATCAAATCTTCCTAAACGCAGCTTGAGCAAGTTTTCCTCTCTTCAAAAAGTTCCACAGCTTCCAATACCCTCACAGTAATAACCAAATTCTTTTGATCTGGTTTAAAGTCTTTTCTAAACTGGTTCCATGCTCTGTATTCAAAATTACCTGCTTAGTTCTCCTAATTTTAACTCTGCTTCACCTGAAGTAGGCTTAGGGATCATAACTTCTCTGTGTATCTTCCTATGGTACTTGGGATAATGTTGGTATTAAGGAAATACTTGAATTTACTTTAATAATTTATTGTTTGGTAACAAAGTAAATATTGCCACAGTCACTCATCTCAATATTCATTTTAAGCAGCAGATTGCTGTGTAACAGGCACTTTGCCAGGGGCAAAAAATAAAAAGATGAAGAAGATATGAATCCATATCTCAAAGAACTCCCTGTCTCCCAGGGAAGAGTAGTTTTAAACACAATACAGAAACTACAATCCACTATTGTATTATACAATGATCTTCTCACATTGTTAAATAATACAACCAATAATGATTGACTCATAAGAGACACATGTTTGGCAAATCACTAAATGAAGAGATTTACATACAGAAGACTGCTGTCCTAATGAGTTAGCTGTGGGTTCTAGCTTGAGGGTTAAAAATTTCTAGAGGTAAGGACTAAAACTTATTTTAAAGGTTATACAAATCCACGCTAACTGGGAATAGTTAAGAAAATGGTTATCCTTGTCTTTGTTGCTTCTGATATGCTGTATACACATTCATGTAAAGCAGCATGATAAACAGTTTTCTGTATAGGAAAAGTGATCCTGTATACATACCCATGAGATCAGCAAATCCTCCTAGTGGCAATCGGCAGGTTCCAGTAACAAACTGTAGAAGTCTCATTCTCTTCTCATTATCAATTTCTTTAACAAACTGTTAAAAGTATATTTAAAGAGATATATATGTCATATGTTACATTCGGCACACTAAATAAGAAAGAAAAATAATGATTTCAGATCTTTTACTCTTTTTAGAGGTGAGGTCTTGTTCTGTGGCCCAGGCTGGGGTGCAGTGGTACAATCATAGCTCATTGCAGCCTCTAACTCCTGGGCAGCAGGCAATCCTCCCGCCTCAGTCTCCAGAGTATTTGGGACTATAGGAGCAAGCCACTGTATCTAGCTCATTTCAAATCTTAAAGGAACCCCTGGTGTCCACTGCATTAGATAATTACTTAACCCAACACTATGGATGGAGGACCATTTCCATGTTTATCAAAGCCCCAGCAACCTTTCCTTATATAACTCTTAGGACAATATACTTAAAGGGATATATAAAAAGTAAGATGGACTGAGACCAAGAGCTCCTTACTCATGAAGTTTTAAGATTAGCTCTTCTAGGGCAGCCCTTCCTGTGACTCCCCATCCCACCACCACCCCCCAGCCCCAGATCTGCCTGTCCTATAGGATATTCATGTGGCTACACAGGATAGAGACCTTGAGTCAGTATAGACTTTTTGGTTTAATAAACAACTTTAATGAAATTCACAGAATTCTGAAGCAGGATATATCCCAATAACCTCCTCTTCTCAATGTTCTTTAGGTTTTGGTACAGCTACACATAGCTAGAATCATGTGGTTTTTATTTCATACAATTCTGACTCAAAACAAAAGGTTTCTAGAGAATGTTTCTAGCCTGTAGTATAACTGTTTTGCCTCAACCAAAAACTTTTTTGTAAGGAATAATTTTTATCCTATTGTACTATTATCAATTATCCTACAATTGTAACCTTACTTGTAACAGAAGCTCAGTTTATCTTTAAGTTTCTCATATGAATTTCTTTACATGTATAGCAGATTTTTAAATTTAATTTTTTAAATTGTTGTAAAATATACATGACATAAATTCTTGATTTTAACCATTTTGAGTGTAATTTAATAACATTAAGTACATTCACACTGTTGTGCAACCATCAACACTATTTCCAACTTTTTCATCATCCCAAGTAAAAACTATGTATACATTAAACACAACTTCCCATTTTTGTTCCCTGCAGCTTCTGGTAACCCATATTCTACTTTCTGCCTCTATGAATTTGCCCATTCTAGTAACCTCATGTAAGTGGAATTATACAATATTTGTCCATTTGTGTCTGGCTTACTTTGCTTATCTGTAGCACATACCAAAAATCTCATTATTTTTTAGCACTGAATAATATTCAACTCAAGATATTTTTGACTTATGATGGATGTACAGGATAAAACTCCTTTACAAGTCCAGGAGCATCTGTATATGTATATACCACATTTTGTGTGGGTAAATGGATGATGAATACTGGTATACAAGTATCTGTTTGAGTCTCTGCTTTCAATTTTTTGGGCTGTATACCAAGGGTTGGAATTCCTGGATCTTATGTTAATTCTATGTTTAACTTTTTGAGGAACCACCAAACTATTTCCACAGTGGTGTGGTATTTCACACTATCACCAGCAATGCACCCTTGGCAATGGTTGTTTTCTCCACTTTAAAAATAATACTAAGTATGATGTGATATCTCATTGTGTTGTTTTCATTTTTGTTTTTGAGATGGAGTCTCACTCTGTCGCCTAGGCTGGAGAGCAGTAGTGTGATCTTGGCTCACTGCAACCTCTGCCTCCTGGGTTCAAGTGATTCTCCTGCCTCGGCCTCCCAAGTAGCTGAGATTACAGGCATGCGCCACCACGCCTGGCTAATTTCGTCATGTTAGCCAGGATGGTCTTGATCTCCTGACCTCGTGATCCACCCGCCTCGGCCTCCCAAAGTGCTGGGATTACAGGTGTGCGCCACAGCACCCAGCCTCATTGTGGTTTTGATTTGCATTTCTCTAACGATTAATGATGTTGAACATCATTTACTATGGTTACGGCAGACATTTTTAGAGAGGTACCATTATGATCCTAAATCACGTCTCTTAAATTTTGCCTTCTGAACATTATATAATTAATGAAGTATAAATGATATAAAAAAAAAAACAAAAAACAAAAACATATTACAGGCAGTCCTATAAAACCTCAAAACCATTTAAATAAAATGTAGGTAAATTTTATCATCTGGAATTGTCTTACACTCTACTCTGGACAAAGATGCAAGGTATGTGTGGCTTACTTGGCAATAGTCTTAAAAGGATGCTGTTATAATCTGTATTCATTTATTATAATGCATATGATGGACTAAGGGGTCTATATACACTGGTACATTTTGAGCTGTGACTCATTTCCATATGTGGTAAGCAAATTCTAAAAAATTATGCTGTGTCAACTAATAGAAATAAATTTAAAAACAAACCTGCCAAAACCACATGATTTGTTTGCTGGTCCTCGTATAATGACGGTAGATGGCATGTCTTTGCCAGTCATTCAAATCAATCTCTTGCATTCCACATAAAAGGACCTTTAGGGATGAAAAAGACAAATTGTTTCCTTAGGTCACTGTACAAAAACAGCTGGACATAAACAAGGAAAGACGAAGATTAAGCAAAGTTTTAGAAAAACAATCAGTAGGCTTTGACTTATCAACTATACATCAAGAATTATATCTACATTGCTCATGAAGGCAAGGTTCCAAGCACGGTGTCATATATATACATATTCAGGGAAGTAAGTCACTCAATTGTAGAGAAGCTCTAATATTTGTACTTTTGCGGGGGTAATACTATTTTCTTTAACCACTGGGGATGTTTCAAAACATTTTGCGCCAGTATAAAAAGTATTACAGTAACAGGAAAGATGGGAAAGTGAGTTAAAAGCAGACAACCGAAGGCATTATTTACTAGCATGGTACAGGGGAATGAAGGAAAACTCATTACCTCTAATTCCTTTGCATCAAAGTATTGCACATATTGCTGGGGAAGAATTTCATTAAAGCCCTCAAAGAAAGCTTGTGTCTGTTCTTCAACACCTCGAGACAACCTCCATTCAGCTACCATTCTGGCAAACAAATATAAAAAAAACCTATCAGGAAGTTTAGATCTTATCTTTAAATTCTGAGTATAAAAATAAATTTTAAAAAATTACAAAAAACTTAAAATATATTCAAAAGTAGAATATAATGAACCCCCTGTACACATGTCCAAGCTTCATCACAATGCCCATCTATTTCATTTATGTCCCTATTCATACCCTAGATATCACATAATTTCATTTCTTTTATTTGAGATGAGGTCTCACTCTGTCACTTGAGCTGAAGCACAGTGGCACAATCTTGGCTCACTGCAGTCTTGACCTCCTGGGCTCAAGCAATCCTCCTACCTCGGCCTCCTGAGTAGCTGGGAATATAGGTGTGCAACACCACGCCTGGCTAACTTTTGGTTTCGTGTGTACAGGGTCTCTCTGTGTTGCCAAGGTTGGTTTTAAACACCTGGCCTCATGTGATCTTCCTGCCTCGGCCACCCAAACTGCTAGGATTACAAGCGTGTGCCACCATGGCCAAGCCATATAATTTATTTTCTTTTATTTTGTTTTTGTTTTTTGAGACAGGGTCGCATTCTGTCGCCCAGGCTGGAGTGCAACGATACAATCTGGGCTCACTGCAGCCTCCACCTTCCAGGTTCAATCGGTTCCAGGTATCAGCCTCCCGAGTAGCTGGCATTACAAAGGTGTGCGCCACCACGCCCAACTAATTTTTGTATTTTTAGTAGAGATGGGGGTTTCATCACGTTGGCCAGGCTGGTCTTGAACTCCTGACCTCAAGTGATCCGCCTGCCTTCTCCCAAAGTGCTGGGATTACAGGCGTGAGCCACCATGTCCGGCCCAAACAATTTCATTTTGAACAGATACTTCAGTATATGTCTCTACAACATGAGGATTATTTTTTAAAACATAAAGCATAAAAACATGACCGCATCATTATTTATAAACCTAGAATTCTAAATCTAGTGACAATATCCTTCAAAAAATGAAAGTGAAATAAAGATGTTTTCATATAAAAGCTGAAAAAATGTAATGCCAGGAGATGCACATGAAGTGAAACGGTAAATAAAGGTTTTTTTTTTTTTAAGCCAAAGGGAAATGATCTTATATTTAAAAAAAAAAAAAAAAAAAGAATCTGAGGAAAGAAATAAGGAGAACCAGAAATAGTAATGTGAGTAAATATAAGAATATTTTTGAAAATGGTTAAAAATTAAAGCAAGAGTAACAGTAACAAAGTATTATATTTGTAACATGTAGAAATAATATATGACAACAACAGCACCAACAGCTGGAGTGAGGTAAATGGAATTATATTATTATGAGCTTCTTTTCTTTTTCTTGAGACGAAGTCTCACTCCTGTCCCCTAGGCTGGAGTGCAATGGCATAATCTCAGCTTACTGCAACCTCCGCCTCCTGGGTTCAAGTGATTATCCTGCCTCAGCCTCCCAAGTAGCTGGGATTACAGGTGCCTACTACCACGCCAGGCTAATTTGTGTGTGTGTGTGTGTGTGTGTGTGTATATATATATATATATATATATATTTTTTTTTTTTTTTTTTTTTTTGAGACAGAGTCTTGCTTTGTCGCCCAGGCTGGAGTGCCGTGGCTGGATCTCAGCTCACTGCTAGCTCTGCCTCCCGGGTTTACGTCATTCTCCTGCCTCAGCCTCCCGAGTAGCTGGGACTACAGGTGCCCGCCACCTCGCCTGGCTAGTTTTTTTGTATTTTTTTTCTTTTTAGTGGAGACGGGGTTCCACCATGTTGGCCAGGCTGCTCTTGAACTCCTGACCTCAGGCAATCCACCAGCCTTAGCCTCCCAAAGTTCTGAAATTACAGGAGTGAGCCACGGCACTTGGCCTATGAGCTTCTTATATTGTGCAAGAAGTAGTGTTTGGGTCAACAGGGATGTTACAGATGCATATTATCATAATCAGTACAGTAACCACTAAAATTAAACAAAGAGGTATAGCTAAAAACCCAACAGAAGAGCTAAAAAAGAAAGTAAAAATTGCTTTATTAATTCAAAGAAAGCAAGAAAGAACAAAGTTGGGAAAAACAAGAAACAAATAGCAAGGTGAGACAAATAGCAAAACAAATAGCAATGGTTAGACAAAAGTCCAACCAAATCAGCAATAAAATTAACATAAATGTACTGAACACTCCAATTATAGAGATTATCAGGATAAAAATAATTAGACTTAAGAAATACTTCTAAATACAATGAGAGTGGCTGGGAGTGTGATTACATCTGTAATCCCAGCACCGTGGGAGGCTGAGGCAGGTGGATCCCTTGGGCGCAGGAGTTCAAGACCACCCTGGGCAACATGGTGAAACATCTCGCCATGTGGGTGTGGTGGCACATGCCTGCAGTCCCAACTGCTTGAGGGCTGAGGCAAGAGGATTGCTTGAACTTCCAGAAGTGGAGACTGCAGTGAGCCAAGATTTCGCCACTGCACTCCAGCCTGGGTGACAAAATGAGACCCTGTCTCAAAAAAATAATAAAAATAAAACATAATAAATAAATAAATACAAATAAAATAAAGTAGTGAAAAAACACAACATTCCAAAATTTGTGGCTGGGCACAGCAGCTCACGCCTGTAATCCAGGCACTCTGGGAGGCTGAGGCAGGCGGATCACCTGAGTTCAAGAGCTCAAGACCAGCCTGGCCAACATGGCGAAACCTTGTCTCTATTAAAAATACAAAAATTAGCCAGGTGCGGTGGCGGGTGCCTGTAATCACAGCTGCTTGGGAGGCTGAGGCAAGAGAATCGCTTGAACCCAGGAGATGGAAGTTAAAGTAAGCCAAGATTGTACCTCTGCACTCCAGCCTGGATGACAGAGCAAGACTCCGTCGCAGGGAAAACAACAACAACAACAACAAAAAATTTGTGGGCTGATAAAAAAGGATGAGTTTGTGTCCTTTGTAGGGACATGGATGCAGCTGGAAACCATCATTCTTAGCAAACTATCACAAGAACAGAAAACCAAACACCGCATGTTCTCACTCATAGGTGGGAACTGAACAATGAGATCACCAATGAGATCACTTGGACTCAGGAAGGGGAACATCACACACCGGGGCCTATCATGGGGAGGGGGTAGGGGGGAGGGATTGCATTGGGAGTTATACCTGATGTAAATGACGAGTTGATGGGTGCAGCACACCAACATGGCACAAGTATACATATGTAACAAACCTGCACGTTATGCACATGTACCCTACAACTTAAAGTATAATAATAATAAATAAATTAAAAAATATATATTTTCCAAATACACATAATTTTTAATTCAAAAAAAAAAAAATTTGTGGGCTGGATGAGGTGGCTCATGCCTATAATTCCAGCACTTTGGGAGACAAAGGTGGGAGGATTGTTTGAATCCAGGAGTTTGAGACCAGCCTGGGCAACATATTGAGACCCATCTCCTACAATAAATAAATAAGTTAGCCAGGCATGGCAGCACATGCCTGTGGTTCCAGCTACTTGGGAGGCTGAGGTAGGAGGATATCTGGAGCTCAGGAGGTTGAGGCTACAGTGAGCCATGACTCTACCACTACACTCCAACCTGGGCAACAGAGTGAGACTCCATCTCAAAAAAATAAATAAATAAATAAATTGTGAGGATACATAAATACTTAGTTGGAAATCTGCAGCTTTAAGTCCTTATATTAGAAAACAGAATGTGGGAGGACAGCTTGAGGCAAGGAGTCTGAGACCAGCCTGTGCAAAATAGCAAGACCACATTTCTACAAAAATAAAAACCACCAAAAAATTTGCTGGGCACGGTGGCTTGTGCCTACAGTTCCAGCTACTCAGGAGGAAAAGGTAAGATGACGGAGGGAGAGGGAGGGAAGAAGGGAAACAGAAAAGTTTCTAAAATCAATGATCTGAAATATTTAAGAACTCCTACAATCACAAATAAAAAGACAACCCAATTTTAGAATGCATAAAAGATTTGGATATACACATCAGAAAAGAAGAGCTACAAATGATGAATATGCACAGAAAAACGTACTCAACGCTATTAGTCAAGGAAAAAATGGAAATTAAAACCACGAAATACTACTGACAATGATGAATTGGCAAGAACGTGAGGCAACTTTCAAATATTGCTAGTAGGACTGTAAAATGGCAAAAACACTTTGGGAAACTTTGGCAGTTTCTAATAAAGTCAAACACCTTCCCAGCGATTTCACTCCTAGGTATTTACTAAAGAAAAATATGTCCACAAAAAGACACCACAAGAATGTTTATAGCAGCTTTACTCATAATAGCCCCAGACTGGGAAACAACCAAAACATTTATCACTAACAGAATGGATAAACAAATTTTGAGATATAAACAGCATGGGATATTTCTCAGCAATAAAAAGGAATAAAATACTGATATAAACAATATGGCTGAATCTCACAAACACCAAATAAAAGAAAAAATCAGACACTAAAAGCTAGATATAAGACTACATACTCTATGATTCCATTTTAGGAAATTTAAGATCAGAAACAGTTATAGAAATAGAACTAAATAGAAATGGTTACCTACCTCTGGGGCTGGGAGAAGGGAGGTGTATATTGGCCCCTTATGGGGTCCAGAATAGAAAAAAAAAGTTCCACAATTTGGGTCATGTTTACATGGACATGGTGCTATATGGAATAGTGTTTACAGAATTGGTAATTAAATGAGTGATCTAGCACAACTTCTATCCATAAAATGCTCACATTTGGGCTGATACATATATTTGTCAAAATTCAACATGTACACTTAAGATCAGTGCATTTTACTCTAAGGAAATTATACTTCTTAAAAAATACTAAAAACCCCCCAAACTCTGAAATTTTAAGCAAGCCATTATTGAAGCAGATACTAAAAATCTTTTTAGCTGCCCATTATCTTAAAATGTTATATTACCAGCAACAAAACTATTGAGGAACATAGTACATCCTTGGTTACTTGGAATCTTGAATCATTACCTCTCTGGAATGCTATATATGTCATAAAAAAATCTAGACATATCATAACAAAAAAACTGGAGAATGACAAAAACAAACTGACTACATTTTAAAAGGATATTTCAAAATAAACTTTTAAAAGGATAGATTGTTTTCCAACAAATAATGACTGTTCACTGTGTTAAACAGTGTACTTTCAATCATGGAGGGAAAACCCAGGCAAGAAATGCAGAACCTGGAACTTAAGAAGTAGATATGCAAAATTTAACCCTGACTGGAAAGAATTGCTATTGAGAAGGTATGAATGAACTATTAGCTCTTGAGACTAGAAATATGAACCAATGGAAATAATTAGAAAGGATATACTATAAAACTTCATTTTAATTATAATTTTACCCAACCTTATGATATGGTTTGGCTCTGTGTCCCCACCCAAATCTCATCTTGTAGCTCCCATAATTCCCATGTGTTATGGGAGAGAACCAGTGGGAGATAACTGAATCATGGGGACAGGTCTTTCCCGTGTTGTTCTCATTATAGTGAATAAGTCTCACAAGATCTAATGGTTTTAAAATGAGAGTTTCCCAGGACAAGCTCTCTCTTTGCCTGCTGCCATTCATGTAAGATATGACTTGCTCCTTCTTGCCTTCCACCATGATTATGAGGCCTCCCCAGCCATGTGGAACTGTAAGTCCATTAAAACTCTTTCTTTTGTAAATGGTCCACTCTCGGGTACATCTTATCAGCAGCGTGATAACAGTAAATTGTTACCAGGAGCAGGGTGCTGCTGAAGATACCTGAAAACGTGGATGCAACTTTAGTACAGTCCCAGCTACTCAGGAGGGTAGCAGGCAGAGGTGGAACAGTTTGGATGGCTCAGAAGAAGACAGGAAAACGTGGGAAAGTTTGGAACTTCCTACAGACTTGTTGAATAGCTTTGACCAAAATGCTGACGGCAATATGGACAAAAAAGTTCAGGCTGAGGTGTTCTCAGATGAAAATGAGAAACTTTTTGGGAAACAGAGCAAAGGTGACTCTCGGTATGTTTTAGCAAAGAGACTGGCAGCATTTTGCCCCTGTGCTAGAGGCTGGTGGAACTTTGTACTTGAGAGAGATGATTTAGGGTATCTGGTGGAATAAATTTCTACACAGCAAAGCATTCAATAGGAGACTTGGTGCTGTTAAAGGCATTCAGTTTTGTAAGGGAAGCAGGGCATAAAAGTTTGGAAAATTTGCAGCCTGACAACGCAATAGAAAAGAAAATCTCATTTTCTGAGGAGAAATTCAAGCTGGCTGCAGAAATTTGTATAAGTAATGAGGACCCGAATGTTAATCCCCAAAACACTGGGGAAAATGTCTACAGGGCACGTCAGAGGTCGTCATGGCAGCCCCTCCTATCACAAGCCTGTAGGCCTAGGAGGAAAAAATGGTTTTGTGGGCCGGGCCCAGGGTCCCCATGCTGTGTGCCCTCTGGGGACTTGGTGCCCTGTTTCCAAGCCGCTCCAGTGTGACTAAAAGCGACCAAGGTACAGCCCAGGCTGTTGCTTCAGAGGGTGGAAGCCCCAAGACTTAGCAGCTTCCACATGGTGTTGAGCCTGAGGGTGCACAGAAGGCAAAAATTGAGGTTTGGGAACCTCCATCTAGATTTCAGAAGGCATACGGAAACGCCTAGATGCCCAAGCAAAATTCTGCTGCAGGGGCAGAGCACTCACAGAGAACCTCTGCTAGGACAGTGCGAAGGGGAAATGTGAAGTTGGAGGCCCATACAGAGTCCCTACTGGGGCACTGCCAAGTGGAGTTGTGAGAAGGGGGCAACCGTCCTCCAGACCCCAGAATGGTATATCCACCAACAGCTTGGATCATGAGACTGGAAAAACCACAGACACTCAACGCCAGCCCATGAAAGCAGCTGGTGGGAGGCTATACCCTGCAAAGCCACAAGGGCAATGTTGCCAATGCCATGGGAGGCTACCTCTTACATCAGGGTGACGTGCATGTAAGACATGGAGTCAAAAGAGATCATTTTGGAGCTTGAAGATTTGACTGCCCTGCTGGATTTCAAATCTGCATGAGGCCTGTACATAGGATATTACATGCAGCTCCTTTGTTTTGGTCAATTTCTCCCATTTGGAATGGCTGTATTTACCCAATGCCTGTTATCCCCCAGTATATGTAAGAAGTAACAAAGTTGCTTTTAATTTTACAGGCTCATAGGTGGAAGGGACTTCCTTGTCCCAGATGAGACTTTGGACTGTGGACTTTTGAGTTAATGCTGAAATGAGTTAAGACTTTGGGGGACTGTTGAGAAGGCATGATTAGTTTTGAAATGTGAACACATGAGATTTGGGAGGCGCCAGGGGCAGAATGATATGGTTTGGCTCTGTGTCCTCACCCAAATCTCATCTTGTAGCTCCCATAATTCCCACGTGTTGTGAGAGAGAATCAGTGGGAGATAACTGAATCATGGGGGTGGGTCTTTCCCATGCTGTTTGCATGACAGTGAATATGTCTCACAAGATATGATATGGTCATTTTTTTTTTTTTTAGACGGAGTCTCGCTCTGTCATCAGGCTGGAGTGCAGTGGTGCTATCTTGGCTCACTGCAAACTCCGCCTCCTGGGTTCAAGCCATTCTCCTGCCTCTGCCTCCCTAGTAGCTGGGATTACTGGCACATGCCACCACACCCAGCTAATTTTTGTATTTTTAGTAGAGATGGGGTTTCACCATATTGGCCAGGATGGTGTCAATCTCCTGACTTCGTGATCTGCCTGCTTTGGTCTTCCAAAGTGCTGGGATTACAGGCGTGAGCCACCGTGCCCGGCCAATGATGAGGTTTTAAAAACAGGAGTTTCCCTGTACAAGCTCTCTCTTTGCCTGCTGCCATCCATGTAAGATGTGACTTGCCCCTCCTTGCCTTCCACCGTGAGTGTGAGGCCTCCCCAGCCTCGTGAAACTGTAAGTCCATTAAACCTCTTTCTTTTGTAAATTGGCTAGTCTTGGGTATGTCTTTATCAGCAGCGGGAAAGTGGATTAATACACCTTACAATATTCCCTGTGAAAATATCTGCATATATATTTGAGATTCTTTTTAATGACTTGTTATACAGCGTAGTTACAGAATTGATATTTAAAAGAGTAATCCTGCATGACTTTTATCCTTAAACTCTTTTAAAAACACTTTTTGAAAAAAAAACTTTTTAGAAATGAAAAATGACTGCCTACATAGGATATTGATTAGTACAAAGACAAATATTATTTTTGGAGATAACTCTCCATTAGTATTAGTAAGCAATTATCAATACGCTGTAGTCAAACAAAAAGTGAAATGTGAAAAGGAGCACTCTCACCTGATGTATTCCTCTTTATTTTCTTCTGTTACAAGAATATTGCCACCATTAGGTTTCAGATCATGACTCTTAATTTCACCTAGAATTTCTTTGTCAACGGAGAAGTACATTTCCAAACCACATTCCTCAATATTGTTTTCTCTGCACAAATGAAATTAGCACTCTCTGTTATATCCACCAATTCAATCATAATTTATAAGTCTTTAACTAAAGGCCCATGTTCTTAAATAATTAAGTTATAACATCAAAATAAGAAGAAATAAGATTCTATTCTAAGGTCATCATATTATTGCCAAAGATCTTCGGTATATTTTTGTAAAATTTATCATATTGAATAAAAAGGCAGGTTTGATATATAGATCATTTAAATACAATAAACCACTTATGTGCTTACAGTTTGCATAGGTTATCAATACTACACGGAATGCATATAAACTATATTTTAATAAATTACATGGAAAAAGAAACTTACTTAACCCAGATGAGAGAATTGTAAAATTCTGGATCAATAGATTCTAAATCCTTGAGTCCAACTGGTTTGCTCAAGATACGCTTATAGAATGGTAAAGAAAAACTTGTGTCTATGATTTTCCCATGGAACAGAGCCTATGAAAAAAGGAAACAAGACTGCTTAAAATAATTGTACAATAATCATTTTATTTGAATATGTTAAATGAATTCTTCATTTAAAAACACTTCCCTGGGTCGGGCATGGTGGCTCACGCCTGTAATCCCAGCAATTTGGGAGGCCGAGGTGGGTGGATCACCTGAGGTCAGAAGTTCAAGACTATAACGACCAACATGGAGAAACCCCATCTCTACTAAAAACACAAAAATTAGCCAGGCGTGGTGGCACATCCTTGTAATCCCAGCTACTCAGGATGCTGAGGCAGGAGAATTGCTTGAACCTGAGAGGTGGAGGTTGTGGTGAGCCAAGATCACGCCACTGCACTCCAGCCCGGGCAACAAAAGTGAAACTTTGTCTCAAAAAAACACTTCCCTGGCTGGGCACGGTGGCTTACACCTGTAATCCCAGCACTTTGGGAGGCTGAGGTGGGTGGATTACCTGAGGTCAGGAATTCAAGACCAGCCTGGTCAACATGGCAAAACCCCATCTCTACTAAAAACACAAAAATTAGCCGGGTATGGTGGTGCACACCTGTAATCCCAGCTACTTGGGAGGCTGAGGCAGGAGGACTGATTGAGCTCAGGAGGCAGAGGTTGCAGTGAGCCAAGATTGTGTCACTGCACTCCAGCCTGGGTGACAGAGCAAGACTCTGTCTCAAAAATAAAAAACAAAACAAAATCACTTCCCTTTCTCTCGTATGATCTGTTATGGCACCTAAGAGAAAATTTAGTATTGCTGAGTAAGCAAAGTAAACATAATTCTTGACCTGCACTTACCATGGCAATAAATCTGCCAATAAAACGAAAATATTTCAGGTGATCTGGATTGATGTAAGAAGCGGGGTTTATCTGCAAGCAGTAGTTATCCTTCCCTGCATATTCAAACAGGCAATACATTGGGTTCAACACTTCATGTGACAAAAGAAAGAACCATTCTCTGAAATCAAAAGAAAATTTACTATGAAAAATCTTGCAGGTTACCATGTCAACAAATCAAAGAACAGTGTTATAAAGTTCTCAGGGATCTATACCCCTCAGCTAGTGATAGTTTTCTAATCTCATGTTGATTTTTATTGCTTCTGTTCAAACTCACATCTATTTCACAGAGTTGGTAGTATACACCATCTCTGGTAGATGGTAATATATACATTATTACATTTCAAAGAATCTAAGAAAACATTTTCCTAATTTTACCTGCGATATATCTTAATTTCAGAGATATTATAACATGAAAATACTGGTCTTAGAATCAATGAAATACTATTCATAGGCAAATTTAAAATTCACCATTCACCCATGTGAGTGGCTGAAATCAATCTAATATTCCATCTATTACTAAGTCCCATAATAATCCCCGTCAAGTGCCACTACTCCCTACACGTTAAATCAATATGAAAATTTCACAGAGGCAGTAAAGCACATAATTCCAGCCACTCACATATTAGAAAAATGCTGAGACTCTAAGTCAAATATTGTGAAAATACGAACCAATATTAACATAAGATTATGGTTACTAAAACTATGTAACATGGGTGATCTGGGGTAATACATGTGGCATAAGCCTGTAATCTGGATCTCTTTTCCTGTTAGTTAATGGCCTCTTCTGATAAGTGTATCTCGTGACACACTTTAATATTGCTAGTTGATTTTCTTATTAGGAATAAATGATTGCTCTCCTCTTCGATTGCCTTTAATTTATACAAAATTACATATTTCTACTCATATTTGTTATTTATCTATGATTATATCATATATTTTGAAATAATTTTATTTAAACTCAGAAACATAATATAAATAAGAACTACTAAAAAGTAGCCACTAGTTAGTGTGCACACAAAGACACAGGCTCTGAACTAGGTCGTTATTAATAAACAATATTTCTACTCTTTACAATAATCCTAGAAATGTAGATATTACTATTCTTATTTTACAGATGAAAATATTTGCTCAACCTCACACTCCCAACATTGGGAGTAGAAAAAGATTCAAACCCGGGCTTGACCCCAAAGTCCTTGTCTTTGCACAATGCCACCTCTATGCAAATTTTTAACCTGGGGTGACATATTATTATGGAATAAGCAAAGCAATTCTCATTAGAGACTATCTTCTAGGGTTTGATTTCAAGCTCCAATATGAAGAAAGCAGAATTAAGACTTTCAACTCCTATTTTGTACAATTTTTTATATTTTCATGACAAATATACTAATCTCAGTTGGAAACTGAGTAACTATTACCTGTATCAGTAATCTGTGGTCGGGAAAATGACCTGATCATTATAAGGCCTTGTGTTTTCTATGGAACAGATATGAGAGGTGGTAGACTGAACACTGGTTACTGGTTAGATGGTACAAAGCTTGCATCCAGGCTCTATGATTTATGATGTGCCTTAGATGAGTCTCTAAGCCTCTTCATTATCCTATAAAATTCTCTATCACAAGGTTACCCTGAAGATTAAATGAGTGATGTGGGTGAAATCAATCAGCTGTACATGACACAGAAAGTGCTGAATTAAATGTTTTTGGAAATTCTGTAGCTATAGTATAATAAAGGTATAATAATTTGACATACTTCATTTTCCTAAAATATAAGATTGAGAAAATAATACTTGCAAGTGAAGTGCAATGGTACCTTTGGAGGAAAGGAACTAAGTTCTGAGTATTCATATTATCACTACCTTGCTACACCTCCATAATCTAAACCTTCTTCTCCTGGAAAAATCACCCACAAACGTCTTCGCAGATCTTGGGGACTGAGGCTCATTATCTAAGAAACAATAAAGTAAAATAATTGGTGAAAAAAGTCATTGAAACACTGTCTACCACTTCTACGTTTGACATCTCCTTCATTGTAGGTAATTCAAATCCCTCATGACATAGAAAGGAGTTCATGGTCTAATCAAAACCACACATACAGAAAATACGTTATAGTAACATTTAATAATATTTTATTATTATACACATCTATATTTTTATATACTTTATATAAAACATGTGATTTTATTTATTTATTTATTTTTAGACAGAGTCTCGCTCTTATTGCCCAGGTTGGAGAGCAATGGTGCAATTTCAGCTTACTGTACCTCTTCCGCCTCCCAGGTTCAAGCAATTCTCCTGCCTTAGCCTCCTGAGTAGCTGGAACTACAGGTGTGCGCCACCACGCCCGGCTAATTTTGTATTTTCAGTAGAGACGGGGTTTCCCCATGTTGGCCAGGCTGGTGTCAAACTCCTGACCTCAGGTCATCCACTGGCCTTGGCCTCCCAAAGTGCTGAGATTACAGACCTGAGCCACCACACCCGGCCATGATTTTATTTTTAATGATGCTACTATTGACTTACAATGTTGCTTATATCAATTACTTAGAACATAGATGGGCATGGTCAGAGGGTAGATGGGGTTTTTGTGGTTTTGTTAGGTTTGGTTTTGATTCATAGCCAAAGGTACACATAACAGCTAACTGGCTAACCGAGAAATGAAAAACAGTAGCTGCAGAGAGACCCAGTTAACGTCAGAAACTCATTCTCAGTGGCAACCTATAAATACCTAGAAAAACTACTCAAATTTTGTGTCCTACTATAGGTGGTTAATAGGATCATCTTCATATTTGAAGGATGGTACGTTACTGAGCTACAGTGAATAGATCATTTGGTTTCCTGCCACATAAAACTAATTATTTGACCAAAATTGCGTGTGCATAGTACTGCATATATCAATTACTCTTAGAAAAAAATACAGAAGAACCTGGAAAGGAAGAAGTTGATATAATGCCTTTACTTTATTGAGTGGTAAGAATGAATTCTCACATTTAAATATCCAGAGAGGATCAGTAAGTAACCTGTTTATGCCAAGTTCTCTCAGTTCCCCCACAAAACTATCACATTTATGAATTCATATCCCAATCAAGCCAGAAAATCCCAGATGTAACATAAAAAAATTAATGCTTAGACATACGTACATGTTTATGCCCACTATTCTACAAATAGTATAGGCTAGGTATACAGCAATGCAAATGAGAACTGTCACAAAGTGAAAACTATCTTTAAATAATTCCTTTTAAAATATGTCTAATATGAAGGAAAAAAAAATGTTTTCTCCTGTACTTTACCCCATAACCAGTTGTGCTATGTTAACAGACGAAACACTATCCAGAGCCATTTTATCCAACAGCTATCCAAAGAAAATCTGATGCTAATTTTGCAATTAGTTTTGTTACCTTTAAGCAATCAAATTGTTCTCTCATATTTTTATTACCCAGTTATTTGATGGATGTCAAATCTAGGGTGACATTTTTAAAAACTGTTTTAGAACCATCTAGTCTGTTATTTTGCAAAAGACTTCAGGTTTCAAAGTCAAAAGATAAAGGAACAGTTTAATGTTTTGCATCTTTCCAGTACAGGTAAGACTGGTAAGCAAGTTGTTTCAAGAAACTCGTCCAAAAAATTGATAAAAGGGTGGTTATGAACATAAAATTAGAAATGGGCAAGGACTAGGGTGGGGAATGGCCTTTGACACTTACATCAGATCAAGGGGATGATTCATAATTCTCTAAATGGCCTCAATAAAGCTCCAGTTCCCACTAAAAAGCTTTCTGCTCCTATATAGCAGGATGCCAATTGGCTTTTTCCTTTAATGTCAATAATTGAAGTTCCATTAGGAAATGAACAAAACTGATTCTGAAAGCAAACAGCCAGCTACTACCAACTGTCTCAACCTCTTTTCCCTTTGCATTCAATTCCACACTTCTTGAAGCTGTAGTTACTACAGTATCACTGGTGCTTGAAAATAAAGAATCACTTCCACATCTGGATATAATACAAGGACTAACCAGATGTTTTCATTTTAAGACATTTTAAGACATTTTTTCACTATTTTAACCTTCTATATAACAATCATTTTAACATTTAGCTGCAGTAGGTTATTAGTGATATCTATAATATAAAGGTAAATAGTAGATTAATTCAAGTTCTTTTTTTTCATTATTGAGATGGAGTTTCGGTCTTATTGCCCAGCCTGGAATGCAATGGCATGATCTCAGGTCACTGCAACCTCCGCCTCGCAGGTTCAGCCAACTCTCCTGAGTAGCTTTACAGGATTACAGGCACCGGCCACCAGGCCCAGTTAATTTTTATATTTTTAATAGAAACAAGGTTTCACCATGTTGGCCAGGTTGGTCTCAAACTCCTGACCTCAGATGATCCACCCGCCTCAGCCTCCCAAAGTGCTGGGATTACAGGCATGAGCCATGTGCCCAGAGAGTAAATTAACTCAAGTTCTGAAGACAAGTGAAAAAATCTGCTGACTACTTCTGAAAACTCATATATATCTTTTTTTAGATACTGTCACCAATGACCAGTTACTTTTTTTCCTGTTAAGAGTAACACACGCTTATTGCAAAAATCCAAGTAATACTGAAGTGTAAAAACAAAAGTCTTCCCCTCTCCTTTCTACAATCTGATAATGTTCATATGGGTATTTCCAGACCTTTGGCTACCAAAAATCTATTATCTTACCTATGCATTTATTTCAAATCATACCAGTTTAGAAACAGAAACCTGAAACACGCACGCGCGCGCGCACACACACACACCTCTTAAGCCCTAAGGTGGCTGGCAACGAGATCACACTTGAAAAATTCAAGGACTTCAACTCAAGAAGTTCCAGACTGTTCAGATTAAACTGACAGCACCAAAAGCTGGTCCTAAGCTAGCAGCCAGGGCAAAAATTATTGAGAGAATGAAACAGTACCTGTTGAAAGGAATCCTCAAATAATGTTTTCCTTGTCACTGTAATCTTTATGTGCTGTGGCATGGCCAGTTGCTGAAATAGAAGAATGACTTAAGTCAACTCTCATCATTAAAACAGCCTATCAAAAAATCAAAAGGGGAAAGTTTTATTTACTTTTATCTTTGCTTACAGAAACAAGTAGACTATGAATGTAAATTTATATTCAATAACATTTACCAATGCATCGGTGAGTATTCATGCTAATTATAGCTTAATACATGAAAACAGAAGAACCACAAGATTGATCTCATATGCACACTGCTTACTTAATAATGTATCAAATAAATCTTTACTTAATCTTATTTTCCAATAGTTAATCCAGATTCTTCTTGCTTCCATGGGTCCAGTTAATTACAAGTTTCAATTGTAAAAATATTCATCATAATAACTTTGACTAGGGCATTCATTTAGAACTCATAAAAAATCATTAATTCCAGTAAATATCTATGCATCAGAAATAGTTGATCACATCTGAAAAAAACACTGAATATAACATCTATGTATGAATATGTTCATGTATGTATGAACATGTATATATCTATCAAAGTCATTTATATCAAATGATAGATATAAAAATGGCTGGTGTCCGGGCATGCTGGCTCACGCCCACAATCCTAGCACTTGGGGAAGGTGAGGCAGCAGGATAATTTGAGTCCAGGAGTTCAAAACCAGCCTAGGCAACATAAGGGCACCCTGTCTCTACTAAGAATGAGCCAGCTGTGGTGGAGTGCATCTGTAGTATCAGCTAGTGAGAAGGCTGAGGCAAGAGGATCACTTGAGGCCGGGTGCGGTGGCTCAAGCCTGTAATCCCAGCACTTTGGGAGGCCGAGACGGGTGGATCACGAGGTCAGGAGATCGAGACCATCCTGGCTAACATGGTGAAACCCCGTCTCTACTAAAAATACAAAAAAAACTAGCTGGGCGTGGTGGCGGGCGCCTGTAGTCCCAGCTACTTGGAGGCTGAGTCAGGAGAATGGCGTGAACCCGGGAGGCGGAGCTTGCAGTGAGCTGAGATCGCGCCACTGCATTCCAGCCTGGGCGACACAGCGAGACTCCGTCTCAAAAAAAAAATAAAAAAAATAAAATAAAATAAAGAGGATCACTTGAGCCCAGTAGGTCAAGGCTGCAGTAAGCCATGATGGCACCAATGCACTCTAGCCTGGGTGACAGAGTGAGACCCTGTCTCAGAAAAAATAACAAATAAAAATAGAGTAGCTGGTTACAATTATATCAGAAAATGCTTTAACTTATATTTGAAGATTTCTGCAATCTGAAAGTAATGGGTACTGGGAAAAAGTGACAATGTTTGCTTATTCAGATGGTCTCAAGTTTAATTTTCTTCTTAAAAGAAATATATATATGTATATATATATTTACAGAGATAAGGCCTCAATGTGTTGCCCAGACTGGTCCTGAACTCCTGAGCTCAAGTGATCTGCCCACCTCAGCCTCCCCAAGTGCTGGGATTACATGAGGTTTAATTTTCTGAACAACCAAAGTCACAAATGATCTAATTGATAAATCTATTAATTTGCTCTAAAAATAGACAAAAGAGATTCTAATGCTTCCCGTTTTACCTGGTTTTCTGTGAGTTAAGTATTTTCACAATCACTGTGTAATACAAGCAACACAACAAAGGAAAGGGAGTACAGAGATAAAATTCCAACACTAACCTGACACCAGAATCGGAAATACTGAACCTTTGCTTTGAAGTCCCGAACATAGGCTATCTGAGGTCCATTGTCTCTGAGGAAGAACAAGGGTTAACAGGACATATATAGCTGCTTGTAAAAGATAATGCTGAAGGAAAGCAAAACATCCCACCCTCTCTCAGCACTTACTAACCAAATACAAAAATATAGCATATTCCTAACACAACCATTCTTGGCTTTTTGAGAGATATTTCCCCAGGAATACCTTTAAGTAACAGAAAAAACAAAAGAAAAACTTTGATTTTGTTGAAGCTACTATTGTGGAATTTTCTTTTCTATGCTGGCAAATCTAAGAGGGCTAAGTAGAAGGGGATCTATCTGAGAATGCTGTCTATCCCAACATCGATTCCCTCCTTTATCCTTAAGTGAGATCCTGGTTATTTAACTGAATAGAATACTACATATAATAAAGTCTACATTTCTCTATATGGCCATGTGACTTAAGTCTCTAAGTGAAAGTGGCATATGAAACTTTCAAGAAGGATCTTTTTGGCCAGGTGCTGTGGCTCACACCTGTAAATCCCAGCACTTTGGGAGGCTGAGGTGGGTGGATCACCTGAGGTCAGGAGTTTGAGACCAGCCTGACCAACATAGTGAAACTCTGTCTCTACTAAAAATACAAAAATTAGCCGGGCGTGGTGGCAGATGCCTCTAATCCCATCTACTTGGGAGGTTGAGGCAGGAGAATCACTTGAACCTGAGAGTTCAAGGCTGCAGTGAGCTGAGATCGCACCACTGCACTCTAGCAAGGGTGACAAAGCTAGACTCCGTTTCAAAAAAAAAAAAAAAAGAAGGATCTTCTAAAAGAGCTAAAATAGCTAAAAAAGTATGTGTGTGTGTGTGTGTGTGTATGTGTGTTTTGTTTTACTCCAAATTCCAGCCTGGAGTATGACTCTGATAGCTTAAGTTTCAGAAGCTGTCACAGAACATGAGGTGATGTTGAAGAATGAGACCACACTCTAGGATGGCAGAAAAGACAGAAGAAATTTAGATAACTAATGACACCATGGGGTTTCTCAGCTAGCCTTGGACTTAATACCACTGGATTATCTTCCTCTGAAAAATTCAATGTATATCAGTGTAGAAATACAACTGATTCTGTACATTGACTTTATATTCTGTTAAATTCACTTACTAGTTCTAGTAATTTTTTCTAGATTCTTTATGATTTTCTGTATATGTATGTTATTTGTGTGAGGGGAAAAGAGACAGTTTTACTTCTTCCTTTCCAATTTATACATCTTGTATTTCTTTTCTTTTCTTTTTTTTTTTTAGATGTAGTCTCGTTCCGTCTCCCAGGCTGGAGTGCAGTGGTGCAATCTCTGCTCACTGTAACTTCTGACCCAGAGGTTCAAGTGATTCTCCTGCCTCAGCCTCCTGAGTAGCTGGGATTACAGGTGCCCACCAACATGACCAAATAATTTTTGTATTTTTAGTAGAGATGGGGTTTAGCCATGTTTGCCAGGCTGGTCTTGAACTCCTGGCCTCAAGTGATCTGCCCGTCTCAGCCTCCCAAAGTTCTGGGATTACAGGCGTGAGTCACCATGCCTGGCCTGTATTTCTTTTTCTCATCTCACTGCACTGGGTAGGAATACCAACACAACGTTAAGTGAAGTGATGTCAATAGATATCCTTGTCTTATTCTTGATCTTGTGAGGTATTTCATCATTAATTGTGATGTTGGTTGTAAGCTTTTGTTAAATTTTTTTCTGGTAAAACAGCTTCTGGCCGGGCGCAGTGGCTCACGCCTGTAATCCCAGCACTTTGGGAGGCCGAGGCAGGTGGATCACGAGGTCAGGAGATCGAGACCAGCCTGGCTAACACGGTGAAACTCCGTCTCTACTAAAAATACAAAAAATTAGCTGGGCGTGGTTGCAGGTGCCTGTAGTCCCAGCTACTTGGGAGACTAAGGCAGGAGAATGGTGTGAACCCGGGAGGCGGAGCTTGTAGTGAGCCAAGATCGCGCCACTGCACTCCAGCCTGGGCAACAGAGTAAGACTCCATCTCAAAAAAAGTTTCCAAGGTAGCTGAGGGTTTATCATAAATTTGCATTGTATTTTGTCAAAAGCTTTTCCTGAAATTATCACATGATTTTTCTCCTTTAACCTAGTTTGTTTTTTTTGACATGGTGTCTCACTCTGTCACCCAGGGTGGAATGCAATGGCCTGAAACCTCGTCTCTACTAAAAATACAAAATTAGCTGGGCATGGTGGCATACGCCTGTAATCTCAGCTACTCGGGAGGCTGAGGCACGAGAATCGCTTGAATCAGGGAGGCAGAGGTTGCGGTGAGCCGATATCGGGCCATTGCACTCCAGTCTGGGCAACAAGAATGAAACTCCGTTTCAAAAAAAAAAAGAAAGAAAAAAGAAAATGTTTCCATCACTTGTATTTTATGAATGAATTTGAATATGATTGATTAACTTATAAGTTTGATAAACTTTACCAGTGACACCATCTAGGCCAGAATTTTCTTCATGAGAAATCTTTTTCTTCTTTTTCTCTTTTCTTTTTTGGGCCTCAGCCTCCCAAAGTGCTGGAATTACAGGCGTGAGACACCACGCCCGGCCTTTTTGTTTTGAGACAGGGTCACACTCTGTCACCCAGTCTTAAGTACAGTGGCGCGATCTCGGTTCACCACAACCTCCTGGGCTCAAGCAATCTTCCCACCTCACCCTACAAAGTAACTTGGGGCTACAGGCACGCACCACCACACCTGGCTAATATTTTGTATTTTTTGTAGAGATGGGGTTTCACCATGTTGCCTAGGCTGGTCTTGAATTCTTGAGCTCAAGTGATCTGCCCACCTTGGCCTTCCAAAATGCTGAGATTACTGGCGTGAGCCACTGGGCCTGCCCTTAAAAATTATTTAATTATGCATTTGATTTATCAGCTATAGAGATATTTAGACTTACTATCTGTTCTTGTGTCCATTTTGGTGACATACCTTTTAAAGAATTTGTCCATTTGATCTAAAATGTTAAATTTATTGGCATAAATATACCCTTTATTATCCTTTTAATGTCTATAAAATACACAGTAATGTCCCTCTTTTTTTCTCTACAGGTTTAATTACTAAGGGTTGTTAATATTATCCATGTTTACCAAAAATTTATCTTCTAGCTTTGGGCGCTCCATTGTTTCTTTTCCACTTCACTGAGTTCTGCTTTTATGTATTTCCTTTCTTGTACTTACTTTAGGTTTAGTAACTTTCCTTTTTCTAGCATCTGAATGTAAAAGCAGAGATCACTGATTTTATCTTTCCTATATTCTCATCTACTTCTTTAAAACAAAAAGTTGCCGGGCACGGTGGCTCAAGCCTGTAATCCCAGCACTTTGGGAGGCCGAGACGGGCGGATCACAAGGTCAGGAGATCGAGAACATCCTGGCTAACACGGTGAAACCCCGTCTCTACTAAAAAATACAGAAAACTAGCTGGGCGAGGTGGCGGGCGCCTGTAGTCCCAGCTACTCGGGAGGCTGAGGCAGGAGAATGGCGTAAACCCGGGAGGTGGAGCTTGCAGTGAGCTGAGATCCAGCCACTGCAGTCCAGCTTGGGCGACAGAGTGAGACTCCGTCTCAAAAAAAAAATAAATAAAAAAAATAAAACAAAAAATTTCCCTCTGAAGACTACTTTAGTTAAATCCCACAAATTGTGATATGTGGTGTTTTAATTATTATTCAAAATAAAATATTTCCTGATTTTTCTTGTAACTTCTTTTTTGAGCAATGGTAATGGTGTGGTGGAAGTCCCGCTGGACTATTTTTAAATGATGGGGACAAATACACTTCTATCTTACATAAACTACTATTATTTTAGTGTTTTCTGTTATATGCACCCAAACTTACTGTAACTAAAATCAATGATAGAATAATATTATCGATAATTTATCCCATATCTAAATTACCTCCGTATTTCATTAATACCAAATTAGCCTGATTTCCCAGTTTCTGTTTTAAACATAAAAGTTGTTAATGTGTAGAAGTATAAAATTAGAAGGTAACAGGGAACCACCTTTGCTCTAAGCAAGCCACACTATAAGAAAACTACAGACCAACATCCCTTATGAACACTGATGGAAGAATACTAAATAAAATATCAGCAAAAAAATCTCAGCAGCATATTAAAAGGCTACTTTAATCCTTTTGACTAAGAAGGATTTATTCCTCAAATGCAAAAATGGCTATTATATCTATGGATATAATAGACATATCTAGGGATATGTCTAAATATCCCTATAGCTGATAAATCAAATGCATAATTAAACCTATGAAAAATCAACGTAATATACCACATTAACAGAATGCGGGGGGGGAGGGGGAATCACATGATCATCTCAATTGATACCAAAAAAGGATTATACAAAATTCAATACACTTTCATGATAAAACACTCCACAAAAGGGATAGGAAACACTAGGAATAGAGGGAAACTACCTCAATATAATAAAAGGCACATATAAAAATCTAACAGCAAACATCGCATTCAATGGTTAGTTTTTTAAGATGAGGAACAATACAAGAATGCCTACTTTCGCCACTTGTAGTCAACATAGCATCCAGAAGCTCTAGCCAAAGGAATTAAGAAAAAAAAAAAGATATCCAAATTGGGAAGAATAAAACTTATCTGCTTTCAGAAGCTATGATATTTTATGAAAACACTAAATATTCCACAACAAAAAATCCTGCCAGAATAAGTGAATTCACGAAAGTAGCAGCTTACAAAGTCAACACACAATAATCAGTTCCATTTCTATATACTAAGAATAAACAAATGAAAAGAAAATTAAGAAAACAATTCCATTGCAATAGCATCACAAAGAATAAAAAATACTTAGGAATTAACCAAGAAGGCAAAAGACTTGTACACTGAAAAACCACAAAACACTACTGAAATAAATTAAACACAAAGATATCCACATTCATGGATTGGAAGACTTAATATTGTTAAGATGACCACACTACCCCAAATTGATATAGATATTAAATCTACATCAGTCAATATAGATTTTATTGATTTTATACATTCAATAAAAGCCCCTATCAAAATCCAAATGACCTTTTTTTTTTCCCAAGAAATAAAAAAATCCATCCTAAAATTCATATGGAATCTCAAAGGACCCTGAATAGCCAAAGGAAGCTTGAAAAAAGAACAAAGTTGGAGGACACATACCGTCCTGATTTGAAAACTTGCTACAAAGTTATAGCGTGGTATTGGCAAGTCAGACATACAGACCAATAGAATAAACAGCGCAGAAATAATGCCTTGCATATATGGTAAAATGCTATTGACAATGGTGCCACAATCATGCAATGGGGAAAGGACAGTCTTTTCAACAAATGATGCTTGGGAAAATTGGACATTCACACGCAAAAAGATGACGTTGGACCCTTACCCAACAACATATACAAAATTTAACACAAAATGGATAAAAGATCTAAATGTAAAAGCTAAAATTAAAGAACTCTCAGTCCAGGTGTGGTGGCTCACGCCTGTAATCCCTGCACTTTGAGAGGCTGAGGCGGGCAGATCATGAGGCCAGGAGTTTGAGACCAGCCTGCAACGTGGTAAAACCCCATCTCTACTAAAAATACAAAAATTAGCCAGGCGTGGTGGTGCGTGCCAAAAACCCCAGCTACTCAGGAGGCTGAGGCAAAAGAATCGCTTGAACCCGGGCGGCAGAGGTTGCAGTGAGCTGAGATCTTGCCACTGTACTCCAGCTTGGGCGCCAGAGCGAGACTCTATCTCAAAAAAAAAAAAAAAAAAACGAACTCTCAGAAGAAAACTTAGGGCAAAGCTTTATGACACTGGATTTGGCAATGACTTCTTGGATATGACTCCAAAGGTATAGGTGACAAAGAAAAAATTGGCAGGTAGGGCACAGAGCCTCACGCCTGTAATCCCAACACTTCTGGAGGCCGAGGCGGGCGGATCACCTGAGGTCGGGAGTTCGAGATCAGCCTACTCAACAAGGAGAAACCCTATCTTCTACTAAAAATACAAAATTAGCTGGGCATGGTGGTGCATGCCTGTAATCTCAGCTACTTGAGAGGCTGAAGCAGGAGAATTGCTTGAACCCAGGAGGCGGAGGTTGTGGTGAGCCGAGATCGCACCATTGCACTCCAGCCTAAGCAAAAAGAGCGAAACTCCATCTCAAAAAAAAAAAAAGAAAAAAGAAAAAAGAAAAAATCCACAAATCAGACATCAAAATCTAAAATGTTTTATGCATCAAAGGGCACTATCTGCAGTAAAAAGGAAATCACAGAATGGGAGATAATAATTGCAAATCATGTATTTGATAAAGGATTAACACCCAGAATATATGGAGAACACCTAAAACTCAATTGCAAAAGAAAAGAAAAACAACAGCAACAAACGGGCAAAGGACTTAAAGAGACATTTCTCCAAAGAAGATACACAAATGGCCAAGAAGCATACGAAAAGATACTCAACATCACAAATCATTAGAAAAATACAAAGAAAAACCACAATGAAATACTACATTAAGGATGGCTATTTAAAAAAGATGATGATGACGAAGAAAAAAAAACAAAAGCAAAAGAGCTGATGAGAATGTACAGAAATTGGAATTCTTCTGCACTAGGGGGGAAATGTAAACTGGCATAGATACTCTGAAAAACAGTATGGTGGTTCCTCAAAAAATTAAATAGAGAATTAATATTTAATCTAGCAATTCCACTTTTGGGTATAGATACAAAAGTCATCAAAGTAGGAACTCAAATAGATATTTGGTTTTTGGTGTTGTTTTGAGATGGAGGGAATCTTACTCTGTCACCCAGGCTGGAGTGCAGTGGCATGATCTTGACTCACTGTAACCTCTGCCGCCTGAATTCAAGCAGTTCTCCTGCCTCAGACTCCCGAGTAGCCGGGATTACAGGTGTGTGCCACCATGCCCAGCTAATTTTTGTATTTTTAGTAGAGATGGGGTTTTGCCAAGTTGGCCAGGCTGGTCTCTAACTCCTGATCTCAGGTGATTTGCCCGCCTTGGCCTCCCAAAGTGCTGGGATTACAGGCATGAGCCATTGCGCCCGGCCTCAAGCAGATAACTGTATACCAATGGTCAGAGCAGCATTATTTATAATACCCCCCCAAAAACGGAAACAATGCAAATATCTGTGAATAAACAAAATGTGATATATATATACACACTGGAATATTATTCAGCTTCAAAAAGGAATGAAAATGTTGATACACATTACAACATGGGTGAATCTTGAAGACATGACCTTAGTGAAATAATCCAGAGACATAAGAATAAATATTGTATGACTCCAATAATATAGGTACTTAAAGTAGTCAAATTCATAGAGAAAGAAAGTAGAACGCTGGTTACCAGGTCTGCTAAAGTTATTGTTTAAAGGGTACAGTGTTTCAGTGTGGAATGATGAAAACATTCTGGAGATGGATGGTGGTAATGATTATGCAACAATATGAATGTGCTTAATGCCACTGAACTGTACACATAAAACAAGAAACTTTAGGTTACATATTTTCCCACAAAAAAAGTCATAAAGCAAATAAGCAAATCAAAAGGTTACTTTCTCAGAAATGGGGTGGGGGAGAATGAGAGCTTTTTTAAAGTCAAAAAGTAATGGGAATGAAAGAAGCTGAAAATCAGAAATCAGAGATTAATTGGTAAGCAGCACAATATCTATAAATTCTAAATAGTTTCATTTAGTGCTGTGTGAACAAATGGTAAGAAATATGAAAATCTCTAGAATAAAATATCCAAGACGGAGATGGAAATGCAAAATACTTAATGAACAGAAACCTACTGTCGAGCTAACTCAAGAAATACTAAGATTTCCACTCCTTGCTAATACAAATCTTTATATCAAAATCTGAAGGACTAGATATAGATAAATCTTAATCTACAATGTTTAGAAAACTTACAGGGCAGATTTTCCTGTGCGGGGATCTATATAGGTGGTAGTTCTTCTATTGTGGTCCACAAAATATGCAATTCCATCCACTGTGAATCTCATTTCCCAACCTTCAGGTAAGGGCTTTTCATTTAATTGACTACAAAACACAGGAAAAAACATAAACAAAAAATATTAAAGAGTTGCTTGTTTGCCAAGTACAGAAGCCACAAATGTCAATAAACATAGCAGAAATATTTTAGAAAGCCATTCAGTTCAGTAATTTCAGTTGTATACTAGACATATATGTGGACATCCTACAAACAGGTTAAATTCAAAGTCCATCAACCACAATTCAAGTCTTCTGCCGTCTACTTGGCTTATGTTCCCCATTAGCTAATGACTCACTCCAAACATCTTGTTAACCAAGTTCTAACCATTCTGCCTTAGAAGTCTTCGTGTTCATCTCTATTTCCAGTCCACAACATCATCCTTTCTCTGGCTTTCTTTCTCTTCTGCTTTTTCTTTTTTTTTTTTTTGAGATGGAGTCTCGCTCTGTCGCCCAGGCTGGAGTGTAGGGGCACGATATCTTGGCTCTCTGCAACCTCCACCTCCCAGGTTCAAGCGATTCTCCTGCCTCAGCTTCCCGAGTAGCTGGGACTACAGGCGCCTGCCACCATGCCCGCGCCCAGCTAATTTTTGTATTTTTAGTAGAGACAGGGTTTCACCATGTTGGCCAGGCTCGTCTCGAACTCCTAACCTTGTGATCCTCCCACCTCAGCCTTCCAAGGTGCTAGGATTACAGGCATGAGCCACTGTGCCCAGCCATCTTCTGCATTTTTTCAACAGTCACTTAACTCGTGTTCCTCATTTGATCTCACTCTAGGCCTGCTCTTATACTGATACTGGTAAACAGAGTATCTTCCTAAAATAGAGATCTTATTAAATTAGCTATCTCTGTAAAGTACTATCACTGTTCCATCGTTACCAATGATTATGATCTAAAGTTCTTCATATGGCATTCACTCAGCCTCTATACTCTGGCCTAAATATTCCCTTTCAGATTTATCTTTGCACCCAAACCTCTAACTCCCTTTCATGAATCCCATGATTTCACAGTGTATGGCCACTCAGCACTTCCTTAAATAATATATGATCTGTCACACCTCCAAATGAAGCTTTTCCCTTTGTCCCATATTATCTATTGTTTTTCTACTAAGGCAACTCAAAAAAAAGATTTTTTTAAGAGAAAGAATCTCGACCGGGCGCGGTGGCTCACACCTGTAATCCCAGCATTTTGGGAGGCCAAGGCGGGCAGATCACGAGGTCAGGAGATCGAGACCATCCTGGTTAACACGGTGAAACCCCGTCTCTACTAAAATACAAAAAAAAATTAGCCAGGCATGGTGGCGGGCACCTGTAGTCTCAGCTACTTGGGAGGCTGAGGCAGGAGAATGGTGTGAACCCGGGAGGCGGAGCTTGCAATGAGCCAAGATGGTGTCATTGCGCTCCAGCCTGGGTGACAGAGCAAGATTCCATCTCAAAAAAAAATAGAAAAGAGAAAGAATCTCACTCTGTTGCCCAGGCTGGAGTGCAGTGGCATGATCATAGCTCAAGGCAGCCTCAAACTCCTGGGTTCAAGCAATCCTCCCGCCTCAGCCTCCCTAGTAGCTAGGACTACAGGTGTATACCACCACACCCAGTTAAATTATAAAATTTTATGTAGAGACAGGGATCTCATTATGTTCCCCAGGCTGGTCTTGAACTCCTGACTGCAAGTGATCCTCCTACCTTGGCCTCCCAAAGCAGTGGGATTACAGATGTTGAGAAACTACACACGGCCTAAAATGTTATTTATGAAGTATTCCATGCCACCTCCTTAATACCTATCTTTATACCTTGAAAACTCTGTGACCCTAGACAAGCTGGTTAATCTCTCTAAACTTCAGTTTCTTTGTCCATAAAATAGAGACAACAGTGTCTATGTAATCAGACTAGATGAGGAATAAATGAGACAGGTAAAAAGTGACAGTGAGCCCTCAAGTTGTAATTGTTATTACTCCTACTACAACTACAGATTGATCGTTTTTTCTCTTTAGGTCTTCCAACAGTATTTCCTATAGACTGCCAGGACATCATTTATCATGTATTTCAGTTTGTGTGTTTGGCAACAACTTCCCACCAGCCTGGGCAACACAGAGACACTGTCTCTACAAAAAAAAAAAGAGGCCGGGCCCAGTGGCTCACACCTGTAATCCCAGCACTTTGGGAGGCCAAGGCGGGCGAATCACGAGGTCAGGAGATCGAGACCATCCTAGCTAACACGGTGAAACCCTGTCTCTACTAAAACTACAAAAAATTAGCCAGGCGTGGTGGTGGGCACCTGTAGTCCCAGCTACTCGGGAGGCTGAGGCAGGAGAATGGCGTGAACCCAGGAGGCGGAGCTTGCAGTGAGCCGAGATCGTGCCACTGCACTCCAGCCTGGGCAACAAAGCAAGACTCTGTCTCAAAAAAAAAACAAAAACCAAAACAAAAAAAAGCTGGGTGTGGTGGCCCATGCCTGTAGTCCAAGCCACTTGGGAGGCTGAGGCAGGAGGATTGCTGGAGCCCAGGAGGTCAAGGCTGCAGCAAGCCATGATCATGTCACTACACTCCAGCCTGGGTGACAGACTGAGACTTCATCTCAAACAACAACAACAACAACAACAACAACAACAACAAAGTTGTATTCACTAAACTGAATACAAATGTCAGATAAAATAGACTACCAAAAATGTAAAAAAGAGGTTTCTCAATTTAATTATACTTGCAAGATAGGCTCAGTAACCAGTTGTCTTGAAAACAGATAGAACTAGGTCATCTGTATTGTTAAAACAGAATTCTAACTTTAGCTATAAAACTTTAAACATCTAAGGGGAAACAAAAAAAATGGTAGCAAATTATAGAAAGGTGACTTCCTCAATTATATCCTCAGAAAAATTCTAAAAAGGAAGAAAATGTTATCTATGAAATTCTTCATTCTTCCTTTATGGAAACTGAATAAATTTAAGTAAATGCAGTAACTCCATTTAAAAAGAAAATGGTCATTTGTTGGTAGGCAGAAAAAGCTATTTTAAGTTTAAAGCATACCTTCTTTTATTTTTAGTTTTAGTTTTTTGAGGCAGAGTTGCCCAAGCTGGAATGCAGTGGTGTGATCTCGGCTCAGTGCAACCTAAACCATACCTTCAGAACAAAAGTTTTTAAAACTTTTGAGCCATGGACTATCTGTGCTCAAATTATAATTATACCAAAAGAGAGGTCTGGCTTTTGCTCTTAGCAACTTGGTGGTGATGTTTAAGCCCTTGGAATGCACTGCGTATTGGGAATATCCTTGTTTGCCTGGAAGCTTTGATCACTGGACAGTCAATAATGCGATTTATAATGGAGGTTGTGGGACATGGCACATCAGTTCTGACCTCTGGAGGAACTAGAGACTAAGGGGGCATTAGCTCAAATCTCCAGTAAGGACTGGAGACAAAAGGTCAGCCATGAAGGCAGTATGTGATCAAGCCCCAATAAAAACCCTAGATACCAGAGACTTCCCTGGTTGGTGATACTCAACCTCAGTGTGCAGTGTCCCACAACAATGCTGGATGTTCAGAGCTTCCCAGACTCTGCCCTGTGCACCTCTTCCTTCTGCTGGTTTTATTTTGCATCCTTTCTCTATAACAAATGTGACTAGAAGAGGTTTCAATGAGTTCTCAGTATTTCTAGTAACTTATCATACCTAAGAGTGGTGGTGGGGGCCCCAAAATTTGTAGGCAGTTGGTCTGGAGCCGTCCTGTGGACTCCCAATATTGTAGCTGATGTCTGAAGTGAGCACAGCAGTTTTGTGGAGGACTGTGTCCTCTGACTGTACAGTCTGCCAAATTCCTTGCAGAATGGAACCTTCTGGCAGCCTGATAAATGCATAGTATTATAGACTGTTATGAGTTGAACTGTGTCCTCCCTCCAAATGCATGTTTATATCCTGGCCCTCAATAACTCAGAATGTGACCTTATTTGGAAACAGAGTTACTGCAGATGTATTAAGATGAGGTCATACTGAAGTACTGTGGGCCACTAATCCTATAGGACTGATGTCCTTATAAACAGGAAATTTGGGTACAGATAGACATACAGACAGGAAGAATGCCATGTGAAGACTGGATTCATGCTGCCACAAGCCAAGGAGCTACAAGAAGCCAGGAGAAAGACCTGGCACAGATCACTTCCTAGTATCTTCGGAGTGAGCATGGCCCTGCTGACATCGTGATCTCAAGCTTCTAGCCTCCACAACCCTGAGACAACACATTTCTGTAGTTTAAGTGACCTCCTTTGTAGTACTTTGTTAAGGCAACCCTAGCAAACTAATATGCATACTAGTATAAAATGTTACAAAGATAAACCATTATATATACATAATTGTCAAAACATTATTCCTGTAATCCCAGCTACTCAGGAGGCTAAGGCAGGAGAATCGCTTAAAGACAAGAGTTTGAGAACAGCCTGGGCAACGAAGAGAGAACCTTGTGATAATATATATATCTCTTTATTAATAAATTAACTAGCAAGTCCTTGTAATGATGTATGTAAACAAGTATTTAGAGATATCTGCAACAACCACAGAATTTTTTTTTTTTTTTTTTTTGAGACGGAGTCTCGCTCTGTCGCCCAGGCTGGAGTGCAGTGGCCGGATCTCAGCTCACTGCAAGCTCCACCTCCCGGGTTCACACCATTCTCCTGCCTCAGCCTCCCGAGTAGCTGGGACTACAGGCGCCCGCCACCTCGCCCGGCTAGTTTTTTGTATTTTTTTTAGTAGAGACGGGGTTTCACCGTGTTAGCCAGGATGGTCTTGATCTCCTGACCTTGTGATCCGCCCGTCTCAGCCTCCCAAAGTGCTGGGATTACAGGCTTGAGCCACCGCGCCCGGCCACCACAGAATATTTTTTAACATCCTTTGACTTCTACTGATAGCAAAGTCCTAGGCATTCTTAATCCTACCTGGTAGTAGCCTACTTTCATAATGGAAGAAGATACTAAATTTCCAGTAAAGAGTAATAAAACTGAGTATGTATTTTCTTCCCCCTTGAAGCCACATACCCTGGATTCTTAACCAGTGATCTCAGGTTAAGAAATCCTGATTTAGAATCACTAATCTGTTCTTAGTAATTAAAAATAATATATATATGTTAATAAGTATATTCTCATGTGCCAGGTAATTTTTTTGTTTTTTCTATCTTTTTTTTTTTGAAACAGGCCTAAACCTGTCCTCCAGGTTGGAGTGTACTGGCACAATCACAGTTCACTGCAGCCTCGACTTCCTGGGCTCAGGTGATCCTCCCACCTCAGTCTTCCAAGTAGCTGGGACTACAGGTATACATGCCAACACACCCAACTTTTGGGGATTTTTTTTGTAGAGACAGGGTCTCACTGGTTACACAGGTCTTGAACTCCTGGCCTCAAATAATCCTCCCTCCTTGGCCTCCCAAAGTGCTGGGATAATGGGCATAAGCCACCATGCCCAGCCAAAGATTTTTCCAGTACTTTGAAGAAATCTTCAAACTTTCCATTAGATGAAAATAATAGTATAATTTTCTCTTTCCAAAGTATGTAGGTGATTAATGTTTTAGGTCTTTGGCAAAAGAATATGAACTTTGATTTTCTTCAGTTGTTAGAAATAAGGTATAATCTTTAAGAAATTAAATATACACAAGTAACTATTCTTACCCTTGACTTCTGGGGTCTTCCCATTGTGTAATTCGAGTGTTGTGGTTGACGAAATATACTCTGCCATTGCTGTCTGTTCTCTTCTCTTTGGGAAAGGCAGGGGCGGGGGAAAGCAAAGCATTAGCATTGGCATAGTCTTCTTGCTCAAGGTAAAATAAAATTATCTGAATTTGCCCATTTCTCATTGCATTGTTCATTTTACAGTTTTTAAATCACAGCTTTAAAAGGTTTAATTTATTCTTTGACTATTAAATGCACATCCTTACTGAAGTTATAGAAGTATCACATCTTAGAAGCTACGTAGACGTACTTTATAATGTCCTAATCATAGGACCTTTCTACTCAATCCAACCAACAGCAGCAAGAATAATGAACAGGTATTTGGTTTTTCACACAGGACCTTCATTTTATTCTTTTTTTTTTTTTGAGACGGAGTCTTGCTCTGTCGCCCAGGCTGGAGTGCAGTGGCCGGATCTCAGCTCACTGCAAGCTCCGCCTCCCGGGTTCACGCCATTCTCCTGCCTCAGCCTCCCGAGTAGCTGGGACTACAGGCGCCTGCCACCTCGCCCGGCTAGTTTTTTGTATTTTTTTTTAGTAGAGATGGGGTTTCACCGTGTTAGCCAGGATGGTCTCAATCTCCCGACCTCGTGATCCGCCCGTCTCGGCCTCCCAAAGTGCTGGGATTACAGGCTTGAGCCACCGCGCCCGGCCCATTTTATTCTTAATGGTCCCATAGGGTAGGTGAATTCATCTGTATCCTTAAGATAAGAAAACTCAGATAGGTTAAATAATCTACCTGAAACCTCAGAATTAAGTAGCAGAGATGAGATGGAAACTCAGGTCTCCATTTAGGGATTTTTTTTTTTTTCCATACCACATCATTTCATTCATTAAAATATAATAAGGAGCCAGGCGGGGTAGCTCAGGCCTGTAAACCCAGCACTTTGGGAGGCCAAGGTGGGTAGAATGCTTGAGCTCGGGAGTTTGAGACCAGCCTGGGTCACATGGTGAAACCTCGTCTCTACAAAAAATATAAAAAAATTAGTGGGCCGTGCTGGCAGCCCACTAATATATATATTTAATATACATTAAATATACATTTGTATATGTAAATATACATATACATACACACACACACATATATATATATAATTTTTTTGGATACAAGGTCTCACTTTGTCACCCAGGCTGGAGTGCAGTGGTGTGATCTCAGCTCACTACAGCCTTGACCTCCCAGGTTTGGGCAATCCTCCTGCCTTAGCCCTGCAACTTACTCAATTTGATTTTTAGAAACTAAGCTTTTTAAAAAGTTTGAATCCATTCTGTCATCTTTAATACATCAGTTATTCATTTTGAGACATGTTGAACAAATTAAAAATTTAGGATACTGGAAGAGTCACATCTTTTGAAGAATTAATTGGTAATGGGACACAGAAGCAACTTGTGGGGCTAAAGCAGGAAAGTCGCCTGAACCTGGGAGGTCAAGACTGCAGTGAGCCCTGTCTCACACACACACAAAAATATATATATATATATGTGCACGTGCGTGCACACATAATATATAAAAATATACATAAAATAAGGAAATAATGTAATTTTTTTGGTATATGCCAGGCATTATTCAACTAGAAAAGACCTTATTTCTTAATATACTTAACATATCTCGTTCCTTAATACACCCAGTTCCAAAATCCTAAATATCTACAGTAACTTTCTATACAAGGGATAGGAAACAGAACTCAGTTCTCTAATTACTGCATCTAAAGCTGCTGCTTGTTCCCCAACTGCCTCTTGCTTTAGAATTCTCCTTGTTTTCTTGTTCCCAGTCTACAAAATTTTACCTTCTTTCCTGAGATTTCCCCATTAAGGTTTAGAAGATGTGGATATCGGCCGGGCACAGTGGCTCACGCCTGTAATCCTAGCACTTTGGGAGGCTGAGGCGGGTGGATTGCCTGAGCTCAGGAGTTCAAGACCAACCTGTGCAACATGGTGAAACCCCGTCTCTACTAAAATACAAAAAAAAAAAAAAAACAAAATTAGCTGGGCATGGCGGTGTGCACCTGCAGTCCCAGCAACTCGAGAGGCTGAGGTAGGAGAATTGCTTGAACCTGGGAGGCAGAGGTTGCAGTGTGCTGAGATGGTGCCACTGGATTACAGAGTGGCGAGACAGCAACATTCCGTCTCAAAAAAAAAAAAGTGGGTATAATTTTCTCTTTTAATAAACAAGTTAAATAGACTTGAAATTTTAATTTAAGTTCTGGTAATTTTGAACTACTGACTTCTCTGTCCCATTACCAATGAATTCTTCAAAAGATGGGACTCTTCCTGTATCCTAAATTTTTCATTTTTTGTTCAACATGTCTCAAAATGAATAACTGATGTATTAAAGATCATAGAATGAATTCAAACTTCTTTAAAAGCTTAGTTTCTAAAAATCAGCATTTTAAACAAAAATTTAAGCTTAATCCAGGTTGACATGGCTAATTTTTATTTCCTGTGGTTTGAAAAATTGGTTAACTATTGGCCACTGTGGCTCACGCCTGTAATCCTAGCACTTTGGGAGGCTAAGGTCTCAAACTCATGACCTAGCACTTTGGGAGACTTTGGGAGGCTAAGGTCTCAAACTCATGACCTCAGGATGGCCAACAGGGTCGAAACCCCGTCTATACTAAAAATACAAAAATTAGCTGGGCATGGTGGTGGGCACCTGTAATCCCAGCTACTAGGGAGGCTGAGGCAGGAGAATCGCTTGAACCTGGGAGGCAAAGGTTGCAGTGATCCAAGATCGTGCCATTGCACTCCAGTCTGGACGACAAGAGCAAAACTCCATCTCAAAAACAAAAAAGAAAAAAGAAAAAGAAAAATTGGTAACTATTTCTCAAATAACACTTGAGATCATTTGGATCAGTTTTAGTCCAAATTATAGTCTTGTCAATTCGTATTTGGTAATGTTTATTTCCAACACTGATTCTATGATTTCAAGTAGCAGTGATAACAGAGGTTACAATGGATGTAACTAGTGAGTATCACAAACTTGATTCTGATGTTTAAAGCTACCTTCTGGCCGGGCGCGGTGGCTCAAGCCTGTAATCCCAGCACTTTGGGAGGCCAAGGCGGGTGGATCACGAGGTCAGGAGATCAAGACCATCCTGGCTAACATGGTGAAACCCCGTCTCTACTAAAAAAAATACAAAAAACTAGCCGGGCGAGGTGGCGGGCGCCTGTAGTCCCAGCTACTCGGGAGGCTGAGGCAGGAGAATGGCGTGAACCCGGGAGGCGGAGCTTGCAGTGAGCTGAGATCCGGCCACTGCACTCCAGCCTGCGCAACAGAGCAAGACTCCGTCTCAAAAAAAAAAAAAAAAAAAAAAAAAAAAAAAGCTACCTTCTATGTCAGCTGAGCTTAAAATGAAAATAGAACTCCAATGTGCAAAATATACAGAAAAGTGGGACTCTGCCTCTCATGACACATAGGTTTTGCTGGTCAAGGCATCTTCAGTGCATAAGCTTATCACCAACTCAAAGGCTGTCTCTAAACAAAAACATAATCACCCACAGTGTTACAGCTTGCTCCTGTTAACATGACAGCAAGGTAAGTTCATGTCTTGGCAGTCGCATTAAATTTTAAAAATTTATTTGCAGAATACAGAATTCTCTCTTTCTTCTTCTTTTTTTTTTGAGACAGAGCCTTGCTCTGTCACCCAGGCTGGACTGGAGTGCAGTGGCGTGATCTCAGCTCACTGCAGCCTCAACCTCTCAGGTTTAAGCAATTCTTCTGCCTCAGTCTCCCAAGTAGCTGGTACTACAGACACCCGCCACCACTCCCAGCTAATTTTTGTATTTTTTGTAGAAACAGGGTTTCACCATGTTGGCCAGGCTGATCATGAACTCCTGACCTCAGGTGATTCACCTGCCTCAGCCTCCCAAAGTGCTGGAATTACAGGCATGAGCCACCACACCTGGCCAGAATTCACTTTCTTGTTTAAAAATATATATTCAAATAATTTTTATAACCTAAAAATAATACCCTAAGTATATAGCTGAGCACATACTCAACTTTTTTCTTTTTTTTTTTTTTGAAACAGTCTCACTCTGTTGCCCAGGCTGGAGTGCAGTGATACAATCACAGCTCACTACAGCCTTGACCTCCCAGGCTCAAGCAATCTTCCCACTTCAGCCACCCAAGCAGCTGGAACTATAGGCATGCCACACCCAGCTAATTTTTGTATTTTTCGTAAAGATGGGGTTTCACCATGTTGCCCCAGCCTGGCCTCGAACTCCTGGACACAAGCCTTGGCCTCCCAAAGTACTGGGATTACAGGTGTGAGCCACTGTAATTGCCGTTCATCTTTACCTGTCAGCAAAGTTCAGATTTCAGACCGAGATTTTCCTTTCAGAAGATAACATGAGGCAAGAGAAAATTAATAGCAAATATTTTTCCCGTGTATATTCTAAGTATATGCTGCTGAGATCAGCCTTGACACACTTGTGAACTGAAGGCTCATCTACTTAATGAGAGGAAGTGCTGTGGCTGTAGAACTGATTTCTTTGTTGAAAAATCGCATGATAGGCCGGGCGCGGTGGCTCAAGCCTGTAAACCCAGCACTTTGGGAGGCCGAGACGGGCGGATCACGAAGTCAGGAGATTGAAACCATCCCGGCTAACACGGTGAAACCCCGTCTCTACTAAAAAATGCAAAAAACTAGCCGGGCGAGGTGGCAGGCGCCTGTAGTCCCAGCTACTCGGGACGCTGAGGCAGGAGAATGGCGTAAACCCGGGAGATGCAGCTTGCAGTGAGCTGAGATCCGGCCACTGCACTCCAACCTGGGCGCCCGTCTCCAAAAAAAAAAGAAAAATCACATGATAAACAATACTGAAATTACTGAACATCAAATTCAAATGCACATTAGAACACTTCCTGACTTGATGAATAATGAATAAAACAGTAAAAAAGATACTTCTTGTTATTCTATGTATTCTGTCACAGTAACTAGGAAAATTAGGAAATATCTTCATACTTGATTGGAGAAGCACCTACACAAAGCCCTATTAAATAATACTGGTGAAGCAAAAGTGTTCTTTGTTCTCTACCCTCTATAGTATGTGCATGTGTTAAAAATTCTTCATTGCCTAGCTAGGCATGGTGGCACACAACTGTAATTCCAGCTACTCAGGAGGCTGAGGCAAGAAAATTGCTTGAGGCCAGGAGTTCAAAGCTGTAGTGTGCAATTACTGTGCCGGAGAACAGCCTGGGCAACACAGGGAGATCCCATCTCTAAAAAACAAATTCTTCACTGTCAGCTTATGAGGTAGTAATGTCTAGTCTTAGCATATAAAAGTCTGAAAGGGTGCAGGCTGTAATCTGGGATTCTATCAACCTGGGTCAATCCTGAAAGTATGTCAGGTGGGTCACTTCATCTGATATAGTACCAGTGTTGTCACTGGTTCTACAAGTAAGGTATATGCCCCAAAGGCAGCGGGTTATAAAGTAGCGCTCAGTCTGAGTAGGATAATCATAAACACCTGTAGGAAGGGGCACTACTTCAACATGTGAAATGTGAAACCTAAAAATAAGCAGACTGTAAGATAACAGAACAAGACTCTAATAACCTGGCTAAGCTGGATCTTTAACACAGTATTTTAGCAAAGTATTGTTGGCTAAAGTAAAAATGAGAAAGATCTAGATGTTAAACAAAATGATGAATATACAAGGCAAGGACCAGCTTGCAGGAAAGGCTTTTCTGATAAAGGAAATGTAGCTCACAATTCAGGTTTCTATAAGCAAGAGGCAATTTTTTCTACACCTGCCCTAGAGAAGGAGTAAAACAGTTTGTCTCTGACCATAACCATGAAGCAAGTCACAGTTTTTCTGCAACTTTTTTTTTTTTTGAGACAGGGTCTCACTCTGTTGCCCAGGCTGAAGCACAGTGGCACAATCTTGGCCTACTTGCAGCCTTGACTTCTCAGGCTCAGGTGATCCTCCCACTTCAGCCTCCCAAGTAACTGGGATTACGGAGGTGTTCCTCCACACCCACATTATTTTTTGTATTTTTTTACAGAGACAGGTTTTCACTATGTTGCCCAGGCTGGTCTCCAACTCCTGGGCTCAAGCAATGCTCCCACTTTGGCCTCCCAAAGCACTGGGATGACAGGTGTGAGCCACCATGCCTGGCCTGCAATAAAATTAAGAGGATAAATACATATCCTTTGGTGCATGAGTTTTAGTGCATGAGTTTTTTAGTGCATGAGTTTTTTTCTCCTTCCTTAACATAAGGCATACAACTCTAGAAATAAAGCTGGGAAACTCTAAAAATAAAACCATCAATGTCTGGGAACGCAATCTGACAGGTTAAGTTTAATATGCCTTGTAAGGGCAACATCCCCTCTTCTAAAGTGCTTCATACTAACCATTCACTGACCACTCTTAGGCTTCAACAGAAACAGAGGACTCCTTAACTCCAGGCTGCCAGGCTTTGGTAAAGACAGAAATTCACAACTTACTTTCTTCTTTTTTTTGAGACAGGGTCTTGCTCTGTCACCCAGGCTGGAGTGCAATAGCGTGATCTTGGTTCACTGAAGCCTCAAACTCCCAAGCTCAAGTGATCCTCCCACATCAGCCTCAAGAGTAGCTGGGACTATAGGCAAGCACCACCATGCCTGGTTATTTTTTTTTTTTTTTTTTTTTTTGAGACAGAGTCTCACTCTGTCACCTATGCTGGAGTGCAATGGTGTGATCTCAGCTCACTGCAACCTCCGCCTCCCAGGTTCAAGTGATTCTCCTACCTCAGCCTCCTGAGCAGCTGGGATTACAGGCACACGCCACCACGCCCAGCTAACTTTTTTGTATTTTGAGTAGAGATGGGGTTTCACCATGTTGGTCAGGCTGGTCTTGAACTCCTAAACTCAAGTGATTCACCTGCCTCGGCCTCCTAAAGTGTTAGGATTATGAAGTATAAGTTGCTGCACCTGGCCCACAACTTTCGTATGTCCCCCTGTTGTTGTAAGCTAATAACAATAACAGTTGTAAGTATAGCCTAATACATTTTTTTACCTTATTGACTCACAGAAGTGTTTTGAGAATAGATACGTTTAAATAAGAGCAATGAGATTTCTCAAAGAAAAGTGTACACCACTAGTAGCATTTATTAACCCCATTCATGTGATCCTAACACACCAATATTTTTTCTCCATTACTCAGTACTGCTAGAGCAATGTATCTTGCGGACCAATTTTTCCCAATCTAGAAATATCACTTTCTGAATTTATCCCAATATTATGAAACATCTTCAGCTCTTTAAGACAAAACTCTGGTTCCACAATGGACTTTATGTTGCTGTCCACTTTCTATTATATTATTATCTTGCTTCTATGCAAAACTTTCTATATTGCCATCTTTATTCTGAAACCTTGCTATAATGCTATGAGTATTACATAACACTATAAAATAGAACCTAATAGGGTAGGTCCAGCTTAAAGTCTATTAAAGTCTATTTTAATAACTGAGGTATCAAATATCCTCAATAACAGGACACGCTCATGAGCTCCATGGTGTAGAGCATGAAGTTGACACCTTCACATGTGCTCCTTCCACTCTTCTATCAGATAATGCCAACTTAACCAAACTCTGAACCTTGTTTTAGGAGAACCAATGTGATCACAATTTTTTTAAAAGCTTTTTATTTTGAATTAATTATTACTCACAGGATGTAAAACATTGCACCAAGTCTCACATATACTTCATTTTTCTCCGAAGGTGACATCTTATATAACTATAGTACAGTATCAAAACCACAGAAGTGGCATTGGTACATTATTGTTAACCACAAACATTGTTAAATTTTCATCATGTTTAAAAGCTGAGCTCATTTCTGTAAATGTATAGTTCTATGCATTATCTCATGTACACATTTACGTAATCACCTATCACCAAAATCAAGATACAGAATCATCTTGTATGATGGAATCGTCATCATCACATAATCATCATCATCACATTACCTTTTAATATTTGTATCCACTTCCCACCTACCCTGTTTCCTGACAAGTACTAATATGGTCTCCATCTCTAGTTTTGTCATTTTGAGAATGTTATATGAATTGAATCACACAGGATGTCATCTTTTGAGACTGACTTTCCTCATTAAGCAAATTACTCTTGAAGTCCACCCAGACCTACTGTGTGTATCAACAGCCCATTCCTTTTTTATTGCTGGGTGATCAGTATTTTTAAACTGTAGAAGAGTAAAATAATTCTGAGTGTCAATAAAAGTTTTAAAAAGTCCACTTAATGTTTGGGGAATTTAATGCCTACTTGTAAATTAAACTGATACATTAAAAAAAAAAACTTCCCAGACATTCACTTAAGCAACAGCACAGTATCAGACATAAATATCTGTTTTAAAATGACAGAATTGGAAGAAAGAAAAAATGAAATGACAGAATTCAGTGAAGAAACTCAGGTGACTTACCCCATCCAGGTGGCAATGGACCAAGAGGATCAAATTCTTTACTTTGTGATGTAGCAAATAAATCTTGATTCTAAAAAGAACCAAGAAGTGATGAAACTATTAACAACAAATTATCTGACAGCAAGCTTATGAGTTCTGATTTTCCTTTCCTGGCAATGTATAACACAGAGAGTTTGCCATCTTAAAGAAGTGTCACATGGTTATGGATAAATGCCAATACACTTTGGTTTGGTTTAAAAAAAAACCTGTGCAAACATTACCTAACATTTAAAATTATTTAAAATTAAAATATTATACAAATATGTAATTCTCATCCCCAAAATGACCATTTTTTCCTTTGTGCTACAAATTTTACATCAATAATTTAAAAATTAGAAAAACATATAACCCCCCCGCAAAAGTAATTTAGAATACCAGTACCCAGAATCATCAGATGACGGTGAAAAATATTGCATGTGTAACTCAAAAACAGAAGATCAAATACTGAACATATGACATACAAAGAATTATGAGAAGAGAGTTGGGGGAACAGGAAGAGTGGGCTGTCAGATGAGTGAAAGGAAAGGATTCCAGCTGGAAAGTGTTAATGAGCCTAGAACTGTATGGAAGACTTCTTAAAAGTTCTGTTTCCAGTGATCACATTGGTGGAGAGAAAGATTTGGCTAGATAAGATAAAAGCAAAGTAAGAGTCAACCTTCGGAAAAAGAAAACAAAAGTCGTGCTGACTCCGTGTAGGGATATTAAATGTTTTGATTTAAATGTATAATTAAGTAGAGATAATTATATGGTCACCCTGTAAGACTTGGTTCAACCCTTTCTTCTTTAGTAAGATAAACAAGAGTCTAACTGCATAAAACATAATTTTACTATGGGGAAGAAAAAAACCAAGTAAAATAGGACAATGAATCCCACATACCCAGCACCAGGATTCAACACTGATCAAGACTTAGCCAAGTTTCTTTATCTCTTTTCTCCTGTTCTTTGTTGAAGCAAAAATCAAACATTATTTTACCTCTACATATTTTAGCATGCCTCTCTAAAAATTTTTTTTTCTTTTTTTTTTTTTTTTTGAGATAGAGTCTTGCTCTATCACCCAGGCTGGAGTACAGTGGCAGGATCTCGGCTCACTGCAAACTCCACCTCCTGGGTTCAAGTGATTCTCCTCCCTCAGCCTCCTGAGTAGCTGGGATTACAGGTGCATGCCACATGCCCAGCTGATTTTTGTATTTTTAGTAGAGACGGAGTTTCGGAGTTTCACTGTGTTGGCCAGGCTGGTCTCAAAGTCCTGACCTCAGGCAATCCGCCCACCTTGGCCTCCCAAAGTACTGGGATTAAAGGCATGAGTAACTGCACCCAGTTGACATTTTCTTACATAATCACAATGTCATTATGACATGTAGTAAAGAATCAATGTTAATTTTATCATCTAATACCTAATCTGTAATTAAATGCATGATTGCTTATTTGTTAAAATCAGGATCCAAACAAAGTCCTTACGTTACATTTGGTTGTTTCTCTTAAATCTCAACATAGAGCAGCTCCCTTGCTATCTCTTTTTGTTTCTTTACCCATCCACTCCAACCCCCTGTCACTGGCCTATTACAGAAACCTGGTTGATTGATGAGGTCTTGAAGGATATGAGATATATTACACTACTGATATAATAACTTGGATTTAGTGCTGTCGAGAACTGCCTTCCTCCTCCTGATAGACACGATTATGAAAAGATGTGAGGACAGGGAGGCCAGCAGGAAACACTACAAAAGGTCTGAGCCCAAGTTACAGATGAGGTCTGAAATGTTTGGCACAAGACATACTGTACTGACAATTTTAAGACTGAAGCCAACCCCACTGGCTCTCCCTGGACAGATAAACTAGGGACATGCACAATTAAGCCATGGACTAGGAAGAACCATTACACAGTGTTTTATCATCAATCATATCCACTCTGAGACTTAAAATGCTGGGTGTATTTTAAAATGTTTCTGTATGCTAGTAACAGTCACAACAACAATGGCAGCCAAAGGCCACTTCACATACTCAATAAACAGACTATTTCTCAGCAACACCCCATCATTTTTAAAGTAAATGTTATTAAGGATGTTAAATTAATTCATTTCAGCTTATATCTTTGGCTATGTTAACTAAAATAGGCTGTTTAGATTCTATGTGATTTCAAACCACTCTACATCAAGTACAAAGAGTAAAAATTTCAGAAAATTGTTCAGATTATGTTGGATTGGTGGGGGGGGAACAAGATGATGAAGGAGAAGCTGCCCTTAAAAAAAAAATTCCAAAGACCCTGAGTCCTAAATCGGTCAGGTTTACAGTAGTCAAAATATACAGTTGGTGCTCCAGAAATCTGCTAAATCTGTCTTCTAAAAGAATGTTTTGAAAGATTATGTAATGCAAAAATGAGATAAAGGGTACATATACAGAGGTGAATATGAAGAAGAGAAGAGATGGGAACTAACATTTCTAAGCATTCAGTACGTGCCAAATATATTGGAACTTTATTTTAAAGAATCCTCAGAAAAACTGAGGCAATTTTATATCTGTATTTATTTTACAGATAAAGGAAATAAGTCTTGATGAGGTTAAGTAACTAACTCAAAGTCATACAGAGAAAGTTAACTGTGGAACCAGGATTTGAACCCAGACGTGTCTGACTCCAAAGCCCATGCTCTTTCCACTGAACACCCATGTGGAAACTAGTTTTAAAGAAGGCAGGCAAGCTAGGCATTCAAACCTAGAAGAAATTTGGCCAGGCATACCACAGGTGATTATAATTTAGAAAGGAAGATGTAAAATAGCACAGGAAAAAAAAATGAAAAGAAGGGTAAAGTACACAAGAGACACAATTAATTTCAGCTTTAAAACCACTGGGAGGGGAAATATAGTTAACATTTGTTCAGAGAAAGTGGCAGGAAAAATTGTTATATGAAAGAAAAGTACCTGAGTCATAAGCAGGGAACAAAGGGAAGGCTGCTGATAAAGGTGAATTTGTCTACATCAGTGAGTGCTGACTATTATGATGATGAGGTATCAGGAATAGGCAAGAATATGAAGAAAAGGGATAAAACCATGCCTGGTCAGGACAGGAATGTGAAAGGTGCTGTTTTACGCTGATGAATTCTAACAGGGATGATACCAATGGCAGTGGAAGGGAAGAGATGGTGATGGAGAGGGGCATTTTCTCCTGAGCTCTTTTAAGATTTGATTTTCTTCTATTTAGGTTCTATATAACAAATCCATCTTGTTTGGCACAGAGAATCAAATTTCTCAATGGACTATTTTCCTTTTCCTCCAGAGAAAAGATCAATGATACCGTATGACTTGAGAGATTATAAAATTCCTACCACCAAAGACTGCATAGCAAAGGAAGATTTTGGTGTACTTACACTATTACTGCAATATTATTGCTCTATAGGAAAATATGTAAAATTTAAAGCATTTGTTTCCAGAAGGGAAATGATTTTATATCAAAGATAATAACGATTTAAAGACAGAATAATATGGTAAGCATACTCCTATAAAGGATCAAATTTCTTCAGTCTGCCAGAGTACCAAATAATTTTTTAGGTAAGCCTTACCTCCAAATGGTAAAAAGTGGTTAAACTCTATCATCAGTTTTGTACAACCACGTTAGAGTCAGATGCTCTTAGACCCAAGTCACTAGCAAATTTAGAAATGTTTTAATTATTTTCAAGCTGCTTGAGTTTATTTTTACTATTCTTTTGTTCATGAATTTTAAGTTGTCCTAACTTCCTTTTTGCTTATTTTTGACATTAAAAAGAAAAGGAAGTTGGACTTAAGCAAATTACTAAAAGGAAAGACTAGATCACACACAGAATACCCCAGACGAGGTCTAAAAATAATACCTACTAACAGCAACAACTGGGTTTCCATGCTACTTGCACCTTCTTTTTAGTGCTTTCCATGACATATGCTGGAAGGGGCTAGAAACAAAATACTCTTACTAGTTTATTAAACAACAGCCTGCTCACCCCATAAATGAATCTCTGGTTAAACTGCTGCATTGCTCCTTGAAGCTGACTACGCTGTAGCTGCCATTGTTCATAGTTCCGGACAGATTCCAGTGTTGGCCTCTGCCACGTTGTTGTTCTTGTGAAATGGTCAACATAATAAATACGTCCCATGTTGTCAACTCGCCGTTCCCAGCTAAATCAGAAAAAAAAAAAAAAAAAAAAAAAACAAGCTAATTCAACAAATACTTGTGAAACAGACAGAAGATTTTACCTTGAGAAACTACTTTTAATTTATATGGACTCTTTTATGCGTTTTTAAATAGTTTGTAAGTAAACTTAAGAGAAATGTTTCTAAAAATTTATTTCTTGAAAGTTCGTAATGCCGGGCGCGGTGGCTCAAGCCTGTAATCCCAGCACTTTGGGAGGCCGAGGCGGGTGGATCACAAGGTCAGGAGATCGAGACTATCCTGGCTAACATGGTGAAACCCCGTCTCTACTAAAATACAAAAAACTAGCCGGGCGCGGTAGCGGGCGCCTGTAGTCCCAGCTACTTGGGAGGCTGAGGCGGGAGAATGGCGTGAACCCGGGGGGCGGAGCTTGCAGTGAGCCGAGATCGCGCCACTGCACTCCAGCCTGGGAGACACAGTGAGACTCCGTCTCAAAAAAAAAAAAAAAAAAAAAAAGAAAGTTCGTAAGATACATTAGCTAGGTTCTTAAAATGCAATACATATTTAGCGAGTAAGTCTCAAACAGTCATTAAGTTTTGAGCTTCTGTTCAATGTTCTTTTCACTGTTTCAATCATAACAGGGACGCAAATTGAATTTATAGCTTTGGACAGATATCAAAAAGCACTTTTTGGCCAAGTGCAGTGGCTCACACCTGTGATCCCAGCACTTTGGGAGGCCAAAGTGGGTGGATCACTTGAGGTCAGGAGTTCAAGACCAGCCTGGCCAACATAGTGAAGCCCCCATCTCTACTAAAAATACAAAAAATTAGCCAGCCGTGGTGGCGCAGATCCATAGTCCCAGCTACGCGGGAGGCTGAGCAGGAGAACTGCTTGAAGCTGTGAGGTGGGGGCTACAGTGAGCTGAGATCATGCCAATACACTCCAGCCTGGGCAACAGAGTGAGTCTCCATCTCAAAAATAAAAATAAAAATAAATCAAACACACACAAAATTTTTTGCAAGAACACAACTAACTTCCTATCTTTTTTTATTTTTATTTTTTTGAGACAGAGTTTCCCTCTTGTTGCCCAGGCTGGAGTGCAATGGCGCGATCTTGGCTCATCACAACCTCTGCCTCTTGGGTTCAAGCGATTCTCCTGCCTCAGCCTCCTGAGTAGCTGGGATTACAGGCATGCATCACCACGCTTGGCTAATTTTGTTTTGTTTTGTTTTGTTTTCTTGAGATGGAGTCTCGCTCTGCCACCCAGGCTGGAATGCAGTGGCCAGATCTCAGCTCACTACAAGCTCCGCCTCCTGGGTTTACACCATCCTCCTGCCTCAGCCTCCCGAGTAGCTGGGACTACAGGCGCCCGCCACGTCACCCAGCTAGTTTTTTGTATTTTTTAGTAGAGACAGGGTTTCACCGGGTTAGCCAGGATGGTCTCGATCTCCCAACCTCGTGATCCACCCGTCTCGGCCTCCCAAAGTGCTAGGATTACAGGCTTGAGCCACGGCGCCCGGTCAATTTTGTATTTTTAGTAGAGACGGAGTTTCTCCATGTTGGTCAGTCTGGTCTCGAACTCCCGACCTCAGGTGATCTGCCCACCTCGGCCTCCCAAAGTGCTGGGATTACAGGCGTGAGCCACCAAGCCCGGCCAACTTCCTATCATTTTAAATGGGTACAAAATATGTAAGTAAATATTGATACAAATGTTCTAAATAAAACATTTGAAACACAATTAATTGTGTTGATTATGAACATAATTCATAAATGAATCAAATGATTTCATGATTTCTACCTGGTTGGTTATTTAGGCTGGTTTCTAATATTCTGATGTTATAAAAAATAAAACAATGAATATCCTAATGCAGCAAATGGTTTCTTCCTTTGAATTATTTCTTTAGGATAAATTTCACATAGAGGATTATGGTATGTATTAATACATAATTATGGTGGGCAGATGCAGGGAGGATGACAGGGTCTGGCTCTGTTGACCAGGAGTACAGTGGCACGATCACAGTTCACTGTAATCTTGAACTCCTGGGCTCAAGAGATTCTCCCTCTTCAGACTCCTGATTAACTAGGACCACAGGTATATGCCACCATGCCCAGCTAATTTTTTTTACTTTCTATAGCAACGGGGTCTCACTATGCTACCCAGGCTGGTCTCAAACTCCTGGCCTCAAGCGCCCATCCTACCTTGGCCTCCCAAAGTGTTAGGATTTCAGGCATCAGCCACTGTGCCCAGCCACAGCAGCAATTAATAAGGTAAAGTTCCTCACCAACACTTGATATTATCTGCTAATTTAATAACTAAGACAGTACCTTTTCAGGGTATATTTCCTTCAGATTACTAACAAGGTTAAGTATTTTTCCATGTTTGCTACTGACATTCCTCTGGATTAAAAAATATTTTTTCTCCAATTATTTTATATAAGATTTCTTGTTTTTTTGGGGGGGGGGTTTTGACAGAGTCTTCCTCTGTCTCCAGGCTGGAGTGCACTGGTACAATCTCGGCTCACTGCAACCTCCGCCTCCCAGGTTCAACCCATTCTCCTGCCTCAGCCTCCCGAGTAGCTGGGACTATAGGCGCATACCATGGCGCCCAGCTAATTTTTAAATTTTTAGTAGAGATGGGGTTTCACCATGTTGGCTAGGCTGGTCTCGATCTCTTGACCTCGTGATCCGCCCACCTCAGCCTCCCAAGGTGCTGGGATTACAGGCGTGAGCCACCGCGCCTGCACTATAACGTTAATGTTAAAAGCTTAACACCATGTATTAATATATCCTTAACTTCCCCAATTAATTTGAAATGATTTTGCTATTAAATATAGTTTTTTAAATATAATAAGAATTTCATTTTAATATATGATGGGGCTCTAATTCTTATTCATTTAAATAATTACTCTTGAAGAAACTAATACTCAAACTACAGTATTAGTAAACAGGTAAACAGTTTAGACAAGAAAAGTCAAGGAAAAAATTTTTTTTTTTTGAGACGGAGTCTTGCTCTGTCACCCAGGCTGGAGTGCAGTGGCATGATCTCTGCTCACTGCAAGCTCCATCTCCCAGATTCACATCATTCTCCCACCTCAGCCTCCTGAGTAGCTGGGACTATAGGCACCTGCCACCACGCCCGGCTATTTTTTTTTTTTTTGTATTTTTAGTAGAAACGGGGTTTCAGCGTGTTAGCCAGGATGGTCTCAATCTTCTAACCTTGTGATCCGCCTGCCTTGGCCTCCCAAAGTGCTAGGATTATAGGGTGAGCCACTGCGCCCGGCCGACCTAGGGGATCTTTAGGTCAGAAATGAGTGAAAATAGGGCCAGGCGTGATAGCTCACACCTATAATCCCAGCACTTTGGGGGGCCAAGGCAGGAGGATGGCTTGAGCTCAGGAGTTCAAAAACAGCCTGGGCGACATAGCAAGATGTTGTTTCTATATAATAAAGAAAAAAAGAAAGAAATATGAGTGAAAACAAAAATCATTTATCAGGTTCTGAATTAATCAGTTGTCTAGCTCTCTTCTTTCTAATTTGTACTTACCACAAAACAAAGTGGACAGAGAAAGGGTTGACAGGAAAAAGTAAAATAGAAATGTAGGGAAGACTATACAGATGTAATCCACAATTCTGACTAAATAAAATTATTCTTTTTAAATTCAGATACTTACCCAGGAGGTAGAGGTTCTGGTCTATCCCATGTTGTTCTTTTCTCAACATGATCTACATAGTAAACTCGTCCGTGCTGGTCCACTCTCTGCTCCCAACTTAAATACAAAATTAGAAGGCTGGTAAAATACTTGCATGAGTTACTTGGCTTTTTAATCCTGTCTTTGCCTTTTTCCATTAAATGACCACTATTGAACTAAGGCAAATAAGGATATCAGTTTAGAAAGATGATACAAATACAATTTAAGAATAAAGTGAAGAAATGTAATCTTCAGGCGGTGGCACACAGTGAATTCAATTTCTTCTATGCAAGTATCTGCTCTAGGAGAAAATACATCCTAAAGAGGCTTGAGGTCAGTCAAGCTAGGATACTGAAGTCACTGTCAATCAGGGTATAATCAGGATTTGAGTGGAAACAAATGGCCAGGCACAGTGGCTCATGCCTGTAATCCCAGCGCTTTGGGAGGCCGAGGCGGCCGGATCACTTGAGGTCAGGAGTTCAAGATGAGCCTGGCCAACATGGTGAAACCCCAACTCTACTAAAAATACAAAAATTAGGGCGCAGTGGCTCACACCTGTAATCCCAACAGTTTGGGAGGCCGAGACGGGTGGATTACTCAAGGTCAGGAGTTCAAGATCAGCCTGGCCAACATGGTGAAACCTTGTCTCTACTGAAAATACAAAAATTAGCTGGGTGTGACAGTGGGCACCTGTAGTCCCAACTACTCAGGAGGCTGAGGCAGGAGAATCACTTTAACCTGGGAGGCAAAGGTTGCAGTGAGCCAAGATTGTACCATTGCACTCCAGCCTGGACGACAGAGCAAGATTCCATATAAAAAAAAAAAAAATTAGCCAGGCATGATGGCAGGTGCCTGTAATCCCAACTACTTGGGATGCTGAGGCAGGAGAATCACTTGAATCCAGAAGGTGGCGGTTACAGTGAGCCAAGATCCCACCACTGCACTACAGCTTGGGTGACAGAGCAAGATTTCATCTCAAACAAACAAATAAAAAATAAACAAGAAAAAATTACATTTGAGTATCTTAAAAACAATCTACGAAAATAGTCTCAAAATAATCAGTAGAGATTAAAATGGGATTATGAGCACAAATTTTCTCTGTTTTCGGAATTATCTATCACTTTGCTATAATGATTTTTCTTTTTTCCCCAAGATGGAGTTTTGCTCTTGTTGCCCAGGCTGGAGGGCAGTGACATGATCTTGGCTCACTGCAACCTCCACCTTCCAGGTTCAGTCAATTCTCCTGCCTCAGACTCCCGAGTAGCTGGGATTACAGGCACCCGCCACCATGTCCGACTAATTTTTTGTATTTTTAGTAGAGATGGGATTTCACCATGTTGGCCAGGCTGGTCTCGAACTCCTGACCTCAGGTGATCTGCCCTTCTCGGCCTCCCAAAGTGCTGGGATTACAGGCATGAGCCACCACGCCCAGCCTATAATGATTTTATGATGAAAAAAAATTTTGATATTAAAAAGGGATTTTTTCCCCCTGAAAGAAAAAAGCAATTAGAATTAGGTGATTATTTTATTAATTGGCCTTGGTTAACTTCCAGGGTCCATTGATGAAAAAATATATTTTTCCACTTTGCCCTGAAGATTTCAAATATGGTGTTTTCCTTGTTCATTTTGACTCTAGATCCCCCAAAATCAATTATAATATCATAAAAAGAGTCGGCTGGGTACAGTAGCTCATGCCTGTAACCCCAGCACTTTTGGAGGTTGAGGTAGGTCGATCACTTGAGGTCAGGAGTTCGAGATCAGCCTAGCCAACATGGTGAAACCCCGTCGCTACTAAAAGTACAAAAATTAGCCGGGCTTGGTAGTGCACACCTGTAATCCTAGCTACTCGGGAGGCTAAGGCAGGAGAATTACTGGAACCCAGGGTGCGGAGGTTGCAGTGAGCCGAGATCGCGCCACTGCACTCCAGCCTGGGAGACAGAGCGAGACTCCATCTCAAAATAAAGCAATTTAAAAAGAGTGATTGAAACAATGGAGTTTACTGTTGTTTACTATTATTTTCCTTATTAATAAGCAGGCTTATGGAGAAGACTAAAGACAATGTATGTTAATTTCAAAAGTTACTCACCCAGGTGGCAAGGGAGCTTGAGTTACAGGATTTAATGGCCTAGGGCCTGAGCCTCCAGATATAGTAAGAGGAATTATTAATCCAGATGTTGCTCCTTCAGATGTATTTGTATTTGTATTTGTCGGTGGCAGAGAGCCTGTACTAGACCCATCACTTTCAGAAGTGGCAGATGGTGAACCATTGACAGATGCTATAAAAGATTTGGGGAAAATAGGAAAAAAATATTTTATTTTCTAAAATTCAGGATAGAATTTTAACTGTAACAAATAAAAGGCAGATGACAAATATAAAACTTAAGATGTAGATACACAGGTGAAAATTACTTAAAGAAATAAGTAATGGAAATAACCAACGCTGCCACTTAATAGGCTTGTTTACTTCTTCGGTCCTGTCTACCCCTATGTCCCATTATTAATTACAAAGCATGTACAGGTTCTCTGATCTCCTGATGTCATAGGAAATAAAAACTTTTAGAATAGGAAATCATTAATATTCCTTGGTATTTTAAGTTCATTTATTAATTTTCCAGCTCTTTAAAACTGCTTTCCTGTGAAACCCTGCAGATTACAGACCAATTTTTTATGTTGGTTAATAATATGGAAGGTCTGACTGATAAGCAATAATATTCTTACAAATAGTAACTGGTCATATATTACACCTTTAAGAAATACTTGTGGACAAAACAATGTCTAGAGGAGGTCAACAAGTTTATAATAAAGACATCTTGAAGACTCACAATATACTGTTATTCAAATTATCTATAAAAGGGGAAGATGTGGTTGCAGTGCCTTATGCCCGTAATTCCCACGCTTTGGGAGGCCGAGGCAGGCAGATCACTTTCAGCTCAGGAGCTCCAGACCAGCCTGGGCAACATGGCAAAACTCCATCTCTACAAAAAATATAAAATGATTTGCAGGCTGGGCACGGTGGCTCAAGCCTGTAATCCCAGCACTTTGGGAGGCCGAGACGGGCGGATCACGAAGATCGAGACCATCCTGGCCTACACGGTGAAACCCCGTCTCTACTAAAAAATACAAAAAACTAGCCAGGCGAGGTGGCAGGCGCCTGTAGTCCCAGCTACTCGGGAGGCTGAGGCAGGAGAATGGCGTAAACCCGGGAGGCGGAGCTTGCAGTGAGCTGAGATCCGGTCACTGCACTCCAGCCTGGGCGACAGAGTGAGACTCCATCTCAAAAAAAAAAGAAAAGAAAAGAAAATGATTTGCAGAGAACTAATGTACTTTTCCAGTAATATTTGGTTTAACTACACTGCATTCCCTGCCCATATATTAGCAGAGAGAAATAATAAAAGATAAGATTAAAGATTTGTTCTGGCTATCAGAGAAATGGATACTCTAACTGTAGGTGTTCACATTTTTACTACCTAAAATATGCTTATCTGTTGTGTATTTTTTATTTAAAATCTGAGTCATTTAGCATTGTTGGGTTTTCATTTACTAACTTTTTAAAGGATATACTGGGAATAAGCAACCAAATCCTTGACTATTTAATACATTTATGTTATAGTTACAAACCATGTAAGAAAGGTGCAATGTTATTGCAATGTTGTCTGTACCGCCTATACTTTATATTATGCACATGTAATTTTCATTCTCAATAGAGCACTGCCTCAGTAACGTCACCTTGAATAAAAACTTAGGAAAAAGGCACTTTTGGTTACCTACAGAAAGATCATTCTCTTCCAAAATCTTAAATGTAAAAATACACGCAGAAAATTCACCTAAAAGAATTTCCTGACACTTACCTGAGAATTAATTGCCAACCAGAACATTATTTATGAGAGTACTGAGAGCTGGAATACAAACCTGGTCTACGTGGGGTGGGTGGTGGTGGTCGTGAAGGTCTTGGAGGTCTAGAAGGTTTAAAACCGCCATTTGAGAGTGATGGAGAATTATTCCCACTGACTCTCCTATTTTCACCAGCTCCTGCATCTTCGGGATCATCTGATCCATTTGTGCTCAGTCTGGGTAAGAAGAGGGGAAAAGAAAGGGGGAGAGAAAAATAATGAATACTCCCTGAATTTAACATCTAGAGATAGAGTGATGGGTTGTCCGAGGGCACAGGAATACTTGTGGCCATTCAGAACTATTAGGTATGCTGGTTCGTATTTCAAATAAGCCTTCAGGAGGCCCTATATTAATAGGAACAAAGTCAAGTTTTCAAAATCCTTATAAAAGGTACTACTTTATCACAAGCACAGATAACTTTACCATTGTTGTTTCTTGGTTTCCACTGGCTATTAATATTAATTCAAGTTTGAGGCAGGTCTGGTTTTCCCATGCTAGGAGAATGAAGTGCACGTATTTCCCAGGGACTAGACCCTGATATCCCCCGCCTCAGTACAATGGTACACAAAAAGTTCAAAGCTGGTGATTTAGAGTAGAAGTACCCACAGACCTTTTTTGAAAGGAGCTGTCATTTTTTTTTTTTTTTTTTTTTTTTTTTTTTTTGGGGGGGTTTTGTTTTTTGCCCCGGGTTGGGGGGGGGGGGGGGGGGTCCGCCCCCCGCAACCACCCCCCCCCCCGGTTT